>NC_090836.1:14015000-14110000 GCF_028021215.1 Eschrichtius robustus | reverse complement strand
ACTAAGATTTACTTCTGAGTACAAAATTTGTTACATGCCTGGATATCTATCATAGTACTTTTAATTTTCATCAGTAAAATCATTTCATAAGATATGCATTTTGGGAAAATTAGATAAGGATCAGACAGGAAATGAGACAGATACTGATAATCCACCTTTTTTTCTCCTCCTCTCCCATACCTGCTCAGGTACAGAGGAGGAATTATATGTATTATATGTAATGTGGATATAAACATGATAAATACAACTGGGGAAATAGTAAACAGAGAATTTCATTTATCACAGTGACACTTTATTGTACAATCAATGACTTAGCTTGTCTTATCAATTTTCTTTTGTAATGACTATTATTACATTAGTATTTAGTTGTCATTATTAGTTTTAACTGTCCTAATAAGCAACTGAGATTTAACAGGGCATAAATTAATCCATGCATTTCTCCAGTACTCAACACATAACCAGTGGAGCTCTATGATCTGTATTCATTGGCTTGAGGTACATTATAAACAATATAAACAGTTTCTGAGCATCTACATCCAAAAATAGGTGAGGGAAGAGGGGAAATAAGTCATGAATTTTAATAAGAAATGAGAGATGTGCTTTAACTTTTACTTATTTAATTAAAGGAATAGGTATTTATACTATGAAAAAGAAGTTCAGCTACCTGGAAAATGAAATGTCTTCAATTTATGTTCAAGAACACGGGGGAAGCAACATTCTTCCAATATTCTTTCAAGTTATTTAACATTTTCTAAGTACCTACAGAGTGAGGAATCACTGCAGTGTTCTTTATAACTAGGCTTGCTTACATTATGTTCAATTATTAACTCATTTTGTTTGATAAAATCATTTCAAATATTAAGAGAAATGATTGATTTCTTGATACAGTAGTCCCTCAGTATCCATGGGGGATTGGTTCCAAGATCCTCACAGGTACCAAAGTCTGCTGACGCTCAAGTCCCTTATGTAAAAATGGTGTACTATTTGCATATAACCTATGCACATCCTCCCGTATCCTTTAAATCATCTATAGATTACTTATAGTACCTAATAAAATGTAAATGCTATGTAAATAGTTGTAAATACAATGTAATGCTTTGTAAATCGTTGCTGGCATGTGGAAAGTTCAAGCTTTGTGTTTTGGAACTTTCTGGATTCTTTTTTTTTTTGATCCACAATTGGTTGAATCTGCAGACCATAACCCATGGATGCAGAACCCATGGATACAGAAAGCCAGCTGTAATTTCCTTTATCAGCAATTATTTTCAGTAGATGACCACAAAACTAGTTTTGAGAAAGAGAAGCAAAAAAATAAAACAAACAATATAGGTGGCTCAAAAGTAATTATCAAAAACAGTCAACAGTTAAATCTTTCACTAGACAATCTATGCTATAGATCATCCTTCATATTTTTTGGGTTGATTGCTGGGATAAAAGATACAATAACATCCGTGATGGTAATTAGAGATAAGCAAGAAAGGCAAGCACTGATGCAAGTAGGATATCTGAATACATGTGGTTCATTCAACAACTATTTAATGAGTGTAAAATATGCACCAGGCACAGTGAAGCATTAAGGATATGGTGTATAAGTCCCTGGTACTACAGACTATGACTCAAGTGTGTATAAGAGCTGCATTGCTAAGAGCCAGCTGGAGGAGTAAAAGGGCCAAATCTTGAAGGGCTTTTATGCCAACTAAGGTATTTATCCTAACAGTAATGAGGCATCATGAAATACTTTTAAAGTGGCAAATTTTTGATAGATTACTCTAGTGGAAGTGTGAAGAAAGAACTGGAGAGAAACAAGACTGAATGCACAAAGACCAGCTGGAATAATATAATTTAGGGTAATTTTAGGAGGAATTAGAGGATTATTTGCACCTTTCGCTAAACCACAGAGTCTAGCATCCCCCTACTATAAGACTGTAATGGCCTTCCACTCTACGTTTTCAACCTGTTAAGCATAGCCTCCCCATACCTTTATTCACTTGGTCCTAGAATTCTTTTCAACTGTCTCCAAGATGATACATAAAATTCATGTTTTTCTAAGTATTTGTTTGCTGCTGGACACTGGAAAGATGCACAAATACCAATATGTCTAGGAAAGTCCAGTGGTAGAGTGTCACAAAATCCCAAGAGCTCACAGCAGGAGATAAGAGCCAATTCCTATAAAAGTCACATGTTTCCAGGACAAGGTGATTTATGTCACAAATTTTGAAATTGCTAATTTCTTGTAGCTCACTTAGGTTTTGAAAAAACTAACTCCTTTGAGGTAAGCCTGATGCATCAGATTACCCATCTCACATGTGTCGCCTTAGCTGCATGAAGATACTAAAATCAATCAAGTTAATCCATGTCAGACTGGTCTTTTTCTTATTTTAAGTTACTTGAAGATGCCCCAAAATCACAATAATTCATAAGAATCCTGGTTCTGGTAACAAATTACAATGATTCTGGCAAGAGATAATGGTGACCTGAATTTAGGCAGTGAAAAATGGGGATGGACAACGATTTAAGGGGTAACAAAATAGGATGGTTACTTGAAGATGTATTAGATCTAGGGATAAGGAAGACGCAATGACTCATTCTTATGTTCATTTATTCATTCAACAAATATTTACTGAGTGCTGAAATAGGAGTGCTTAAATACTGAGGCCAGATTGAGGCTTGACATACAACGGTGAAAATATGGATATGGTCCTTGCCTTCTGGAGCTTCTATTCTAGTTGGGGAAGAGGACAGTGGAGGAGAAGGGAGCAGAAAGAAAACAATAAATTAATAAAAACAACCAAAAAAAAAAAAAAAGATAGCTGAATCATTTTAATTGATGCCAGGAGGGAAACTAAAAGGATATTGTAAACCAGAATCACTTGGAAAGAGGCTACTTTATAAAGTCAAGTACAAACCCTCAGAGGAGATGATGGAGCTGAGAGCTGAAGAATGGGGAAGAAATACTCATGCAATGAGACAGAGGAAGAGTGTTCAGAGCAGATTTCTAAGATCCTAAAGGGAGAAAAATATTGATATAACTGACACACAGAAAGGTGGCTGGGGAGACTAGAACATAGCGAGCAAGGGAGAAAGTAATGTGAGCTGATGTTAAAAGATCAAGGTGGAAGTAATCAGGTAGATCTTTCTAGTTTTATAAGCCACGGTAAGGACTTTGAAGTTTTTATAACAGCAGAGCTATTGGAGAAAAAAAAAAAAATGACATGATTAATTTACCTTTTTAAAGGATTACTCTGATATCGGTGGATAGACTGCTTTGGAAGGGAGCACTAACAGAAGCAGAGAGCCAAGTTAGAAAGCTCTTGCAAGAGACCAGGAAAGAGATGAAGGTGGTGGTGGTAGAGATGAAGTCAAAAGATCCCAGATATATGTTAGTATTAGAACGGAATGGTCTAAGGTGTGAAGGAAAAAAGGAATTAAGCAGAATTACGTTTCGCCATTTATTGAGAAGGCCAAGACTAGAGAGGGAATCAGTGGAAAGCAAGATTCAAAGTTCTATTTGGGTCATGTAGTTTGAAATTCCCAACAGACATCATCTGTGGAAGTTAGGTAGGAAGTTGATTATATGAGCGTGGAGCAGAGAGGAGAGTTGTGGCCTAGAGGAAGAGATCAGGGAGTCATCAACAAACAGAATACTTGAAGCCAAAGGGCTGAATGAGAGATTGGTTCAAGATGGTGGAATAGAAGGACGTGCTCTCACTCCCTCTTGTAAGAACACCAGAATCACAACTAACTGCAGAACAGTCATCGACAGGAAGACACTGGAACTCAACAAAAAAGATACCCCACATCCAAATACAAAGGAGAAGCCACAATGAGACGGTAGGAGGGGTGCAATCACAATAAAATCAAATCCCATAACTGCTGGATAGGTGACTCACAAACTGGAGAACACTTATACCACAGACATCCACCAACTGGAGTGAAAGTTCTGAGCCCCACGTCAGGCTTTCAAACCTGGGGGTCTGGAAACGGGAGGAGGAATTCCTAGAGAATCAGACTTTGAAGGCTAGCGGGATTTGATTGCAGGACTTCGATAGGACTGGGGGAAACAGAGACTCCACTCTTGGAGAGCACACACAAAGTAGTGTGCTCATCGGGACCCAGGGGAAGGAGCAGTCACCCCAGGGGAGACTGAACCAGACCTACCTGCTAGTGTTGGAGGGTCTCCTGCAGAGGCAGGGGGTAGCTCTGTATCACCGTGAGGACAAGGACACTGGCAACAGAAGTTCTGGGAAGTACTCCATGGCGTGAGCCCTCCCAGAGTCCACCATTAGCCCCATCAAAGAGTCTGGGTAACCTCCAATGTTGGGTTGCCTCAGGCCAAACAACCAACAGGGAGGGAACCCAGCCCCACCCAACAGCAGTCAAGCGGATTAAAGTTTTACTGAGCTCTGCCCACCAGAGCAAAAGCCAGCTCTACCCACCACTAGTCCCTCCCATCAGGAAACTTGTACAAGCCTCTTAGATAGCCTCATCCACCAGAGGGCAGACAGCAGAAGCAAGAAGAACTACAATCCTGCAGCCTGTGGAACAAAAACCACATTCACAGAAAGATAGACAAGATGAAAAGGCAGAGGGCTATGTACCAGATGAAGGAACAAGATAAACCCCAGAAAAACAACTAAATGAAGTGGAGATAGGCAACCTCCCAGAGAAAGAATCCAGTATAAGGATAGTGAAGATGATCCAGGACCTCAGAAAAAGAATGGAGGCAAAGATGGAGAAGATGTAAGAAATGTCTAATAAAGACCTAGAAGAATTAAAGAACAAGCAGAGATGAACAATAAAATAACAAATGAAAACTACACTAGAAAGAATCAATAGAAGAATAACTGAGGCAGAAGAACGGATAAGTGACCTGGAAGACAGAATGGTGGAATTCACTGCTGCAGAACAGAATAAAGAAAAAAGAATGAAAAGAAATGAAGACAGCCTAAGAGACCTCTGGGACAACATTAAACGCAACAACATTGGCATTATAGGGGTCCCAGAAGGAGGAGAGAGAGAGAAATGCCCCAAGAAAATATTTGAAGAGATTATAGTCAAAAACTTCCCTAACATGGAAAGGAAATACCCACCCAAGTCCAGGAAGCGCAGAGAGTCCAATACAGGATAAACCAAAAGAGAAACATGCCAAGACACATGGTAATCAAATTGGCAAAAATTAAAGACAAAGAAAAATTATTGAAAGCAGCAAGGGAAAAATGACAAATAACATACAAGGGAACTCCCATAAGGTTAACAGCTGATTTCTCAGCAGAAACTCTACAAGCCAGAAGAGAGTGGCATGATATACTTGAAGTGATGAAAGGGAAGAACCTACAACCAAGATTACTCTACCCAGCAAGGATCTCATTCAGATTCAATGGAGAAATCAAAAGCTGTACAGACAAGCAAAAGCTAGGAGAATTCAGCACCACCAAATCAGCTCAACAACAAACGCTAAAGGAATTTCTCTAAGTGGGAAACAGAAGAGAAGAAAAGGACCTACAAAAACAAATCCAAAAAATTAAGAAAATGGTAATAGGGACATTCATATCGATAATTACCTTAAACGTGAATGGATTAAATGCTCCAATCAAAAGACACAGGCTTGCTGAATAGATACAAAAACAAGACCCATATATATGCTGTCTACAAGAGACCCACTTCAGACCTAGGGGCACATACAGACTGAAAGTGAGGCGATGGAAAAAGATATTCCATGCAAATGGAAATCAAAAGTAAGCTGGAGTAGCTATACTCATATCAGATAAAATAGACTTTAAAATAAAGGATGTTACAAGAGACAAGGAAGGACACTACATAATGATCAAGGGATCAATCCAAGAAGAAGATATAACAATTATAAATATATATGCACCCAACATAGGAGCACCTCAATACATAAGGCAACTGCTAACAGCTATAAAATAGGAAATCGATAGTAACACAGTAATAGTGGGGGACTTTAACACCTCACTTACACAAATGGACAGATCATCCAAAGTGAAAAGAAATAAGGAAACAAGCTTTAAATGACACAATAGACCAGATATATTTAATTGATATTTAAAGACATTCCATCCAAAAACAGCAGATTACACTTTCTTCTCAAGTGCGCACGGAACATTCTCCAGGATAGATCACATCTTGGGTCACAAATCAAGCCTCAGTAAATTTAAGAAAATTGAAATCAAAACAAGCATCTTTTCTGACCACAATGCTATGAGATTAGAAATCAATTACAGGGAAAAAAACATAAAGAACACAAACACATAGAGGCTAAACAATACGTTATAAATAACCAAGAGATCACTGAAGATGTCAAAGAGGAAATCAAAAAATACCTAGAGACAAATGACAATGAAAACACGACAATCCAAAACCTATGGGATGCAGCAAAAGCAGTTCTAAGACGGAAGTTTATAGCTATACAAGCCTACCTCAAGAAACAAGAAAAATCTCAATTAAACAACCTAACCTTACACCTAAAGGAACTAGAGAAAGAAGAACAAACAAAACCCAAAGTTAGCAGAAGGAAAGAAATCTTAAAGATCAGAGCAGAAATAAATGAAATAGAAACAAAGAAAACAATAGCAAAGATCAATAAAACTAAAACTGGTTCTTTGAGAAGATAAACAAAATTGATGATCCATTAGCCAGACTCATCAAGAAAAAGAGGGAGAGGACTCAAATCAATAAAGTTAGAAATGAAAAGGGGAAAGTTACAACAGACACTGCAGAAATACAAAGCATCCTAAGAGACTACTATAAGCAACTCTACGCCAATAAAATGGACAACCTGGAAGAAATGGACAAATTCTTAGAAAGGTATAACCCTCCAAGACTGAACCAGGAAGAAATAGAAAATATGAACAGACCAATCACAAGTAATGAAATCGAAACTGTGATTAAAAATCTTCCAACAAACAAAAGTCCAGGACCAGATGGCTTCACAGGTGAATTCCATCAATAACTTAGAGAAGCGCTAACACCCATCCTTCTCAAGCTCTTCCAAAAAATTGAAGGGGAGGGAACACTCCCAAACTCATTCTATGAGGCCACCATCACCCTGATACCAAAACCAGGCAAAGATACTACAAAAAAAGAAAATTACAGAACAATATCACTGATGAATATAGATGCAAAAATCCTCAACAAAATACTAGCAAACAGAATCCAACAACACATTAAAAGGATCATACACCATGATCAAGTGGGATTTATCCCAGGGATGCAAGGATTCTTCAAATCAATCAACGTGATACACCATATTAACAAATTGAAGAATAAAAACCATATGATCATGTCAATAAATGCAGAAAAATCTTTTGACAAAATTCAACACCGATTAATGATAAAAACTCTCCAGAATGTGGGCATAGAGGGAACGTACTTCAACATAACAAAGGCCATATATGACAAACTCACAGCAAACATCATTCTCAATGGTGAAAAACTGGAAGCATTTCCTCTAAGATCAGGAACAAGACCAGGATGTCCACTCTCACCACTATTATTCAACATAGTTTTGGAAGTCCTAGCCACAGCAATCAGAGAAGAAAAAGAAATAAAGGGATTCCAAATTGGAAAAGAAGAAGTAAAACTGTCACTGTTTGCAGGTGACATGGTACTATACATAGCTAATCCTAAAGATGCCACCAGAAAACTACTAGAGCTAATCAATGAATTCGGTAAAGTTGCAGGATACAAAATTAATGCCCAGAAATCTCTTGCATTCCTATACACTAATGTTGAAAAATCTGAAAGAGAAATTAAGGAAACACTCCCATTTACTATTGCAACAAAAAGAATAAAACACCTAGGAAAAAACCTACCTAGGGAGACAAAAGACCTGTATGCAGAAAACTATAAGACACTGATGAAAGAAATTAAAGATGATACCAACAAATGGAGAGATATACCATGTTCTTGGATTGGAAGAATCAATATTGTGAAAATGACTATACTGCCCAAAGCAATCTACAGATTCAATGCAATCCCTATCAAATTACCAATGGCATTTTTTACAGACCTAGAACAAAAAATCTTAAAATTTGTATGGATTTACAAAAGACCCCGAATAGCCAAAGCAGTCTTGAGGGAAAAAAACGGAGCTGGAGGAATCAGACTCCCTGACTTCAGACTATACTACAAAGCTACAGTAATCAAGACAATATGGTACTGGCACAAAAGAAGAAATATAGGTCAATGGAACAGGATAGAAAGCACTGAGATAAACCCACGCACTTATGTTCAACTAATCTATGACAAAGGAGGCAAGGATATGCAATGGAGAAAGGACAGTCTCTTCAATAAGTGGTGATGGGAAAACTGGACAGCTACATGTAAAAGAATGAAATTAGAACACTCCCTAACACCATACACAAAAATTAACTCAAAATGGATTAGAAACCTAAATTTAAGACCGGACACTATAAAACTGTTAGAGGAAAACATAGGAAGAACACTCTTTGACATAAATCACAGCTAGACCTTTTTTGATCCACCTCCTAGAGTAATGGAAATAAAAACAAAAATAAACAAATGGGACCTAATGAAACTTCAAAGCTTTTGCACAGCAAAGGAAACCATAAACAAGACGAAAAGACAACCCTCAGAATGGGAGAAAATATTTGCAAATGAATCAACGGACAAATGATTAATCTCCAAAATATATAAACAGCTCATTCAGCTCAATATTAAAGAAACAAACACCCCAATCCAAAAATGGGCAGAAGACCTAAATAGACATTTCTCCAAAGAAGACATACAGATGGCCAAGAGGCACAAGAAAAGCTACTCAACATCACTAATTATTAGAGAAATGCAAATCAAAACTACAATGAGGTATCACCCCACACCAGTTAGAATGGGCATCATTAGAAAATCTACAAACAACACACGCTGGAGAGGGTGTGGAGAAAAGGGAACCCTCTTGCACTGTTGGTGGGAATGTAAATTGATACAGCCACTATGGAGAACAGTATGGAGGTTCCTTAAAAAACTAAAAATAGAATTACCATATGACCCAGCAATCCCACTACTGGGAATATACCCAGAGAAAACCATAATTCAAAAAGACAGACGCACCCCAATATTCACTGCAGCACTATTTACAATAGCCAGGTCATGGAAGCAACCTAAATGCCCATCAACAGACAAATGGATAAAGAAGAAGTGGTTCATATATACAATGGAATATTACTCAGCCATAAAAAGTAACGAAATTGGGTCATTTGTAGAGACGTGAATGCATCTAGAGACTGTCATACAGAGTGAAGTAAGTCAGAAAGAGAAAAAGAAATATCGTATATTAATGCATATATGTGGAACCTAGAAAATGGTACAGATGAACCGGTTTGCAGGGCATAAATTGAGACACAGAAGTAGAGCAAAAACGTATGGACACCAAGGGGGGGGGAAAGTGGCGGGGGTGGGGTGGTGTGATGAATTGGGAGATTGGAATTGACATGTATCCACTGATGTGTATAAAGTGGATGACTAATAAGAACCTGCTGTATAAATAAATATATAAAATAAAATTAAAAAAAAAAAAGGGCTGAACCAACCACAGGGTAGAAATAGAGAAGTGAGGCCAGAAGTGAGTCTCAAAGGATTTCTATATTGATCTGTAGAATACTGGAGGAGGGTTGAAGGAGGGGCCAGTGCAAGGGTAGAGGTTGAAATCCTGGAGAGTATGCTGTCAAGGAAATCAGAGTGGAGGATGTTTCCAGAAGGATTCCATAGTCAAGAATGTCTAATGCTGCTGAGGGGCAAAGACTAATGCAAACAAAGGTATTGTTTTGTGCAATTGGGCGAATAATGATACCATTTGTCAAGAGATGGAACAAAAGAGGAGGAACAGATTTGGGATGTGTGGAGCTTCCCTTTGCACAGTGCTACCCATGAGGACCTTATCCCCAAGCCTGTCACATGTAATTCCGTAACACTTTGTATTAAGTTCTATTTATTTGGTGTAACTAAAAAGTGAAGACTGCTAGATGTCATTTTATTTGCATTCATAATTTGGGAGGAAACATACACAGGTGACTCTGTCAGAAGGAAGATCCTGAATAAAAAGTGAGCAGAAAGTTTTAGTTGGTTGGCAGGAAGGAGAAGGAAGGAGAGTGAACAGAAGAAAGAAGAAAGAAAACTAGCCTTTATTGAGTACTTAGTAGGTAACAAACACTCCTAAGTGCTTTCTATTTTAAATTAAATCACAGAGAGGTAAATATCATACAATTTTTATAAAATAAAAAACTAGAACTCAGTGAAATTATTAACCTGGTTAATGACACATATGTAGTAATTGAGGAAGCAAGAGTTTGCTTCAAGTTCTATCTGACTGCAAATCTTGGGCTCATTCACTGCTGTGTTGCTGCCTAGTGTTGCTGGTACTTGAAATGACAGAACTCAGCCACATAGGTAGTGAGGGATTTGGAAGATTCCCAAGGGCAGTGTGTGCATACCACTGGGACAGACTTACATGCTGCTGGCTGCCTTCATCCCCAGTCTCTCCCATTTGGCATGTTCCCTGAGTGTTATCCCACTTCTCCCACACTTATCACCTATCTCTCATCATTGCTATCATCCCCTCCCTGAGTGTCACCCACCTGCTCTGGCCCCATCTCTTTAGACTCTCTGAGAAGACCTGTGCTAGAATCAGGACTCATCAGCGAACTAGCTGGGTGATGGTGGCTAACTTATCTCCATATAGTGAGCTTTCTTTATCTCATCTATAAGGAGATAATTATTCCTACCTCATTCTGTTTGAAAATTTATACATGAAATCATCCACTATTCTGACTGCCATGCAGAAAGCATGAAATAGAGGTTTGAACGTGAAAATGTCAGAGAAGATGTGGCTAATTTTAATAAATTAGGTCATGTTAATATAGGAAGAGAAGAATGAAGACCAATCTGGTCTCTTCCTTTCTTAGGTGACATTCATGTTTCTTATGTCATATATCTCTAACTAGATAGAAAGCAGCCATTTGAGGTCGAAGGTCATGGTTTAAAATTTATGTGTATTCTCAGAATGCCTAATACTTCATTGTGAAAACAGTGTATTTTGATTTATATTGATAAATGGCTTTTGGAGAGTCTTTCTCGTCTAAAGTTATTGCATACATTCTGACCAGGTAGAAAGGAGGATTCAATTTGGTAAACCATGAGTAAAGAAAAAGATAATTGATTGGTGTTGGGTGCCCTGAAGCCTCCCAGAAACCATGCAGCTCATTTCAGCCTGGAGAGTAGCAACAAGAAGAAATCTTCCAATGCTCTGGACCTTAGAGGAGCTCTTGTGAAGCTCCATGTGATGAGTCATAGTCATGGAAACAGTCTCCATCGCACTGAGTGTCTCTGGCATTGAAGCAGCCTCATGGGCTTCTCTTTTGGCATCAGGAGGTGTCATTTAGATGTCTTCCCTTCTAGAACCAACACAGGAAATCCATTCTAGTGGAGGTTATTTTTTTTCAAAGAAAGGCCACGCTTCAAATCATCTTCAGAATTGCAATAACTTTTGTTAGAATGAGGCACTGTATTTGGCTTTTGATTATCTGATAAGCTTGAAAAATCATTTTCTTCCTTTCTGGCTTGACACATGACCTTCAAAACGGCAGTTTGGTGGATTACCGTGATGCTCAGCCATTACAGAAAGATTAGGCTGGAGATTTATGGCAGTGCATTTACCAATTCAAAAAATAAGCAAATTGCCCTATGCATACAGTGACTAAATTTACAGAAAAAACCCGCCCTTGGACAAATGCTGAATTGCCCTCTGGATGTTTGGAAACTGTAGATAGCCTACCTTGAGTTCATGTAAGTGACCGGGATGACTGGAGCAAGGAACAAAAGCTCCTCACGATTTCAATAAATAACAATTAGAATAGCAAGCAAACAAAAACTGATTATCTTTTAAAGATGACCATATTAAACAACAACAAAAAAAGGATGACCATATAACTGACAGCCTTGAAATTCATTTACAAATGTTAGTTAACAATTTAAAACTGATTTAATGTTTAAAATTTGTAATGGTTCAATTTTTAAATGCCAAATCACTGGTAAAGAGATGTTTTCCACTATATCTGAGACAAATTATCTGTGTGCTATGCAAACAGGCAGCAAATAGTGTAACTGTGTTCATGAGTGGCTTGAGGATGACAATGTAAGATTGAAGAAGACACAAAACTTGGCATGGTATCTTACTGTACATAAGTCTCCCCTTGGCCAAATAGAGATTTACACTTACACAGAGAGAGCCTTTTTAAGGAAAAAAAAAAAAAAAAAAAAAGCCTCCATTTGAATTTATCTGGAAACTACATTTGCTACATAGGAAACGTTCAGTCTTATTTGTATATTTATTCATCACTATTCACGTGCAGTTTTGATTCTAATCTGACCATAAACTTTCCAAACAGAACTTCTGTGTGCTGATTAAAAGTAACGACAGTGTGTTTATTAAAGTCAGCAAATCTGTGATTCAAAAAGACACCTTACTAAAGGGTCAGGATTTTTATATTAGGAAAGAATGTCTGAAAGTATGGAAGAAATGCTACTCTTTGGATAAAGATATTCTATTGCTGTGAAAATCAGACATTAATAATTCATTTTTCATAGAATCTGCACTTCTGGCTCTTGGAAAGCCATAATAGTTTGAAAGGGCTACTAGGGTGAGAAAGAGTAGAATGTGCCTACCTGAGATTCACTTTAAAGTTAACTGACCTCTTGTACCAGGGTGCAGAAAGCAACCCTTGAAACATGGTATAAAATCTCCTCCTACTTAAAAATCATTCTGAATTAATGTTGTCTATAGCTTCCAACTTTAGAAGAGCCCATATGGAATTAAAAAAACAAAGCAGACAGAGGCAAGGTTTTGAAGAGTGTCCTTCAGGGAATATGGAAAAGAAAAAGGGAAAGACTTTCAAGGTATTCCAACAATTGGTTCCAATTTTTCAACTTTCAAAAAAATTAATTAATTACCATGGTAGGCACTAGGGCCCAAAGATGAGTTAGACATAGTCCCTGGCCTGGGAAAACTCACCATCTGGATGAGGGGACAATCATATGAGTTTATCATGACCTAGAAGTCTAAGGATGGAGATATGTACAGGGTATTAGTTGAATAAATAAGCAGGAAGTTATACGAACTTGCCCAGCCCAGGAAAAGATGGTATCTGAGCTGAGTCTGGGGCAATGACTAAGATTTCATCAGGAAATGTTGGTGTGTTCTGGAAAAAGATGAGCATTTAGAAAGATGGTCCATGCGAAGACTGTTTAAGCAAAAATACTGAAAGAAAAAGCAGTGTGGTGTATTGAGGAAACTAAAAGTGCTCTGAGTGCATAAAATGTCAGTTAAGGGAGTGAATAGAGATGAGACAGGACATGTATTTAAGTAAGGGACAGGTGTTGGGGAATTTTGTAATGTTAGGTGCTTGGGTTTTATCCTGTAGGAATGGGAAGCCACTGAATGTGAGCAGATGAGTGATGTAGTTCCAGCGAAGTAGAGGCAAAAATATAAGATGCCGTTTTGTCAAGATGCACCATTAATATATTAAATATAGCTCATACTTCAGTAATCCTCAGCTTCTCCTCTGGACAACTCTTAAGTCATAGACCAATATTCATGGAATAAATGTTTCCTAACACTATTCTGTGCATGTAAATCTGTGGAGGAAAACAAATGAAACAGTTAAGTAAAAGTTCAAGACAACATATAATTACATACATAATTTTTAAAAAATTGTATTAAGATAGTAAATGTGATGAGAATTCCAAAAAAGGGGTTGAGACATCAGAGCAATTGGAAAAATCTTTTAAAGCAGAACTTAAATTGAACTCTTACATATGCACACAAACATATAATCTCTCCATTTTGATTCTCCATTTCTGTTAGAGAATGTGATGCCCACCAAATATTCTATTTTCTCCCGTATGTTTCTCCGCCCCCTTGCCACTGGGGAAGACCACGTGACTACTTCCAGAAAAGACAGGGCAGCTGTGATGCCAGTCACTTTCTGTCTCAGGCAGTGAGAAGTTTATGTGGAATTCCCAGGTTCCTTCTTGCCTGCCATGGAGTCTGGCAATGTTTGGGAGGTTGAGCCCCTGGTACCCTGGGTCTGTGAGTGACTACGTGGAGCAGAGCCCCTCACCCTGACATCGCTAAACAAACGTATGTGGAGCTTAAGTTAAAATAAACCTAGTCTATCCAAATGAAGATCCCCTTCCTTCTTTTTCCTTCCCTACTGTTTTATGCCTTGCCTAGTTTAGGCCTCTAAGGGGGCCTAATATTGTTTTTTCTTCTGCATTACAATCTCTTCCTACGTAGGTAACACGATTTTCAGAAAATAAAGACATAAAATAAAAACAAGAACAACTACAAGGCAAAAACAATAATGGCATAACAAAAGCAGATTTTGAAAATATATTGAAAAAATATTAAAAAATGTAGTCCTATCTGAGAAAGACTTGGGTAATTGTTTTATCTTACTTTAAAATGTTTTCTGATTTTTCTAAAATACTCCTGCATCATTTCTATAATAAAAGAACCCTTTTAAAATTTAATTTTAAAAAATGATTTGGAAACTTGCCAGAAATTGGTTCCTATGAATGCTAAACAGAAATGAAGTACTGATAGTAAAGAGAAGCAGATAAGTGTCATCTGATTTTTTTAGACTTTAAGCGTATGTGTGGATTCTTTTTTTTTTTAATTAATTTTTATTGGAGTATGGTTGCTTTACAATGTTGTGTTAGCCTCCACTGCACAACAAAATGAATCAGCCATACACATACAGATATCCCCTCCCTTTGTGTGGATTCTTATTTTCAAGGTTATCCCAGTATCTGCAGTTCTTTCCCCCTCTGTTCTTCAGAGAACATGATCAAATACAATATTATAATATCAAGTTATAATTATTTTATAGTTTGAAATAAAATAGGCCATTTCTTAGTACTGATTGCTTAGATACTGTACTGCTTAAATCATGTTTGTATGTACTGAAAAGTAAAACATTAGTCTTGTTCGTTTATTTGCTTCATTTTGCTGTTCTCCAATAAGTTTTCCATATATGGTATGCAAAAACATTACCATAGAACTTTATATTTGACTAGGAATCTTTCATATTTAAACCATTTGCTGTTCTGTGGAAGCTAATATTCAAAGAAAAATACCTATTACATTTTCAATTTTCACCTACTGATTTGTCATTTGAACATATTTGTTGAATTTTTTAAGCAGTTTTGTTTTTCTAAGTTTTGAAGATATGATGAAAATATTGTGGAAAAACTAAATTAGTACACAGGGTTATGATGGAAGCTTGATTGCTTACCTGTTAAGATATTCTAATGAAATCTTTTGCAATTTAATCCCCCCAAAACTTAAATTTTCAGATTTCAATTTGAGTTAATGGCTTACTAAAACTGAAGACAATTTGTGTAGAAGAAAAAATTTTAACATGTGTAAGCTGTTAAGGGCCTGTAGTTGATTAAAGTAACAGTATCTTTGATGAAAATACCAATGATATTTATAGGCAACATGATGAGATAACATTGTAAGCATAACTGATGTAGATTCTTTCTATTCTTCAATTTCATAAGTTACCTAAAACTTCAAATGTTGACTTTGATTCTTAAAGCTGGTTAGGGTGGCAACCAGGCAATAATTTACAAATGAAGCAACACACTGCCCATTGCTCTGATTTGTTTTTATTCACACTATTTCATTCATTTTTTGTTCAATAATATTAAAGCAGAATATATGTGTCGACTAAAATAGAGCAAGTGTTTCAAAAGAAATTTATATTCTTAAATAAAATTCTACCTTATAATAAGCCAGTGAGATGGAGTAGCTTGCTAGTCCAAATTATCTCTGTAAGAAATCTGAAAGTCCTAGAAGTGCAAGTAAAGCTTATAAAGTTGTGGAGAATCTAGGCCAGACCTAACCTGAAAGAAAATACCTTAATGATTGAAATAATGCCATCTGCAGGACCATGGATGGACCTGGAGATTATCATACTAAGTGAAGTAAGTCAGACAGAGAAGGACAAATATCTTATGATATCGCTTATATGTGCAATCTAAAAAAAAAAAAAAAAAATGATACAAATGAACTTATTTACAAAACAGAAACAGACTCACAGACTTAGAGAATGAATTTATGGTTATGGGGTGGGGGAGGGTAGGGAGAGGAATAGATTGGGAGTTTGAGATTAACACGTACTCACTACTATATTTAAAACAGATAACCAGATAAAGAAGATGTGGCACATACATACAATGGAATATTACTCAGCCATAAAAAGAAATGAAACTGAGTTATTTGTAGTGAGGTGGATGGACCTAGAGTCTGTCATGCAGAGTGAAGTAAGTCAGAAAGAGAAAAACAAATACCATATGCTAACATATATATGGAATCTAAAAAGAAAAAAGAAAAAAATGGTTCTGAAGAACCTAGGGGCAGGACAGGAATAAAGACACAGACATAGAGAATGGGCTTGAGGACACAGGGAGGGTGAAGGGTAAGCTGGGATGAAGTGAGAGAGTGGCATGGACATATATACACTACCAAATGTAAAATAGATAGCTAGTGGAAGCAGCTGCAGAGAACATGGAGATCAGCTCGGTGCTTTGTGACCACCGAGAGCGGTGGGATAGGGAGGATGGGAGGGAGACGCAAGAGGGAGGAGATATGGGGATATATGTATATGTATAGCTGATTCACTTTGTTATAAAGCAGAAACTAACACACCATTGTAAAGCAATTATACTCCAATAAAGATGTTTGTTTTTTTATAGAAAAAATGCCATATTTTAATAGAAGATCACCATTTATCAAAATGCATACCAAAATACTGCAACAAATTAGTCTTCAAAAGAAACAGCAAAATGACAGAAAACTCGATATGCTACACCTTTGAGGAGTCTGCAACCAGGCTAATTGGATGTTAAAAAAATAAAAATAAAAATAAAATAAAAAAATAAAATAGATAACCAACAAGGACCTACTGTATAGCACAGGAAACTCTGCTCAATACTCTGTAATAACCTCAATGGAAAAAGAATTTGAAAAAGAGTAGATGTATGTATATGCATAACTGAATCACTTTGCTGTACACCTGAAACTAACACAACATTGCTAATCAATGATGCTCCAATATAAAATTAAAAAATTTTTTTAAAAGGGAAAGTGGTAAGCAGGGTATATGAATTCCAGAATGAGATTCACATTTTTCTAATCGAGACGTAGTACCATTTGGTAATTTTTTCAAAGATGATATTTGCTAATAAAAATGTTATATTTTGTTGAAAAAAGTACCTTAAAGTTTAAGAAACAAAGACCATATACCAGGACTGTCATCATCACCTGATTATTGTTGATTATCACATTCATGCTTTGTCATTGTTACCAAAAAAAGTATATGTTGAAAATATTTCAAAGCCTCTTCATTTCTCTATTTTAAATGATTTAGTAGAGGAACATGCACAGCCCACTGCATTTCTAGTCAACGCGCTCTTATACTGTCTCTCAGCATTTTATCAAATCTCTGTTGTGGACTAGACATGGTGTTGGAAACACTAAGTGGGAGGGAGAGAGGGAGATCACAGCTACAAAATCAATCTCTCTTTTTTTTTCTTTTTTTTTGTAGTTGCCTCTGGTTTTTTTTTAATTTTTACTTTATATTGGAGTATAGTTGATTTACAACGTTGTGTTATTTTCAGGTGTACAGCAAAGTGATTCAGTGATATATATATATATATATATATATATATATATATATATATATATATATATATAATTTTTCAAATTCTTTTCCCTAGGTTATTACAGAATATTGAACAGAGCTCCTTGTGTTATACAGTAGGTCCTTGGTTGGTTATCTATTTGAAATATAGTCGTGTGTATATGTTAATCCCAAACTCCTAATTTATCCCTCCCCCCAGCACACCTTTCCCCATAAGTTGTTTTCTACCGTATGATCCTGCAATCCCACTCCTGGGCATATATCCGGAGAAAACCATAATTCGAAAAGATACATGCACTCCAATGTTCATTGCAGCACTATTTCCAAAATCAGTCTTAAACCTCTGTATCATCTTCTCCAACCGTGCATTCCTACCTTTCCAGTTTTCTCATTCCTCCATCGATCATGAGCTTAGGAATCAGACTACCTGAATCGAATCTTCCTTTCTCCATTTATCATCTATGTGACTTTCGCAAATTATTTGACTTCTCTGAACCTCACTTGTAAAATTGTGGTAAAAATAACACATACATCATATAATGTGTGAGGATTAAATGAGGTAATACATGTAAGTACATTGCTTAGAAGAGTGCTTGGCACATATAAGCACTCAAATGTTTGCTATTATCATCATTATTACTGGTAGTAAGGTTATTAGTATTATTATTACTAATTTTAATGTCATGTAGACCGATACCTCTTGTTTCCATTAGCCACTTCATGACATCCTCAATTCTACCATCATTTGTTTTGTACTTACCACATACTGTGTAAACTTGTGTATAAACTTTGGAGTCATAAAGATCAATAAGACACACTGAGTATCCACACAACTTGTAACCCTTTAACCATTTCATCCATTTTCTCACGAGGAGTCATCATTTCCTCACTTATTTGTGCTTCTATCATTCTAGCTCTCCAAATAAGTTTTGGATTGGTTTTATTATCCACTTTCACCCCTTGGGCGGACAAGAACTGTGGAAGGTGCCCTTACAGAATTATAGTTTCCAGCTGCCTGTAAATTATCAACTTCTCTTTCAAAGATTTACCGCTTATCTCAAGGTACCTACCATATCCATGCTCCTCTCACCCTCAGCAAATGATCTTGCCTATTTCATGGAAAAAAGAATGGAGAACATGAGATAAAACTCTGCCCATCCTCTCCAAGCAAAAGACCAATTACCTATGTCTACACACATCTTTATCTCTTTCCAGCTGTCTCGGAGAGAGAGATGCCTCCCCATCAAAATTAATACAGTTATCTGAGCTTCGGAAGTCAACCTTTCCCATCACTTCCTAGACCTCCTGGAAAAGTATTTCTTTTTTTCCCTTCTCATATCTTTAAATTGTGTTATACCTTTAAACTCCATTTCCTATTTCCCCCTCTAAAATTCATTCTCCCAAATACTGTTCTAATTCGCTTCTTCCATTTATACCCAAGATACTTGAAGGAAGTTTTCAATTTGCCTTGCCCTTTACATTCACTCAACCCACTGTGATCTGGCTTCACACCATCCCAATTTCCCTGAAACTATTCTAATCGCCAAATTCAATGTGGGGGAAGATCAATTCTTAGCATTTGATAGTACCGATGGCTCATCCTTCTATCGTTCTGCCTGTAAAATGTTGCTCATTGCTGATTTCATCCCGCTACTTTCACGACCACATCTCATTCACTTCTCTGCTCCTTCAACATATGCTTCCCTGGTTCCTTAGTCTTCTCCTTTCTGCACTCTGCAAACTCTCCCCACACACTGCATACCGTACACTTTCCACATTCACTGCTTTACTCTCCATCTGGACACATCAAGACCATTGTCCAACACTCACTCATATTGCGATACCTCATCCAGAGGTGAACTCTGGTCAGTTTTCAGTAAAACAAAGCTGCTTAGCATATGCCTGGATAGCTCACCTTATTCGAAAAGAAATGTTTAGATGATTCCACTTCCTTTAAACATATACTCTACTTTAGCTTCTTTCAAATACCTTGAAGGTAAACTAACAGTATAAAGAGAGTAGAGGACAAAACAGGCATTTCCTATAAGTAAATATGCAAGGTAAGATTTGAATCACCCAGAAGCATTCAGAGTTCAGCGATTTCAAGGCTCCAAATAAATGGCTAATTTTTCCTGGCAAATGAAATCGAATTATTAAATTATCATACTGGTGTCGGGCATTTGTAATGGAAGGGAAAGGAAACCATCTATTTACCTTCTTCCCCTCAAGGCCATAGTGTATTTGAATGCTTCCTGCTTAATAGCTGCACCTGCTGGTAAGGACAAAGGATGCACTATAACTTGATTTTGTAAATAACTTACTGCAGTAGGTCGAGACTATGTGCCGTACCTAATGAGCATGTTGCCTCCTTCTCCTTTGATTGCTTTCCTTTTTATATCATTTAAAAAGAAAAGGCTTGACTGTTGTGTGTACTAGCTTAAATCTGTTTTTGTTACTGCTTGAAATTATTTCTGTTGTCATCTCAACCATTGTCAGCCAACTGTCGGTAAGGTTTGTTTTCAGAATTTAGGGTGAGTTTGCTAAGTGAAGCTGTCAACCTGCTCAAATACACAGTCAACTTTATTATTTGCAGCGTGAAAGAAATGCAGTCATTCCTTTGGCAAAGTGTGTCCAGGAACAAAAGGAACACAGTTTTAGAAACGAATTAAAAAAAACAGGAATAATTTGTGATCAGCCTAATTTTAGGTAAATTTTAAATACAACCTCTTCTCAGGAATAAAATGTAAAGAAATTCTTTGATGTTTGACATAAGAGGAATCCAAGATAGAAAAATGGTAAAAATGCCTAGAAAATATGAATAACACATAATATTTGTTCTTTCTTTTCCTTCTTAAATCACTAGTAGAGTTGGGACCTAGAGCCTTGTGAGTAGATTTTACATCTTTATGTTACCTTAAGTAACATAACATAACACCCTTATGTTACCATCAGTGAGCTCAGTTTGGAGACCTGAAGAATCATGTGTTTAATCAGGTACACCAAGAAAAGGTCCTTACCATTCTTAAATGATAAAATACCATTTAATCTTTGCACTTGTATTCTCAAGTGAATGCTGCATTCTTCTCATTCCTTGTGTTTAAAACCATTATATTTGTGTTTGTGTAATTTTATATTTCTATTTCAAAAAAAAATGACAATGCTGGCTCTAAACAAAGAAAAATGGATTGGGAAAACTAAATTCACCTCTCTTTTTTATTGCTTTTTAATTGATTCCTTAAGGAGAGAGTAAGGCAGTTGATAGAATCCATGTACTGCAGGCTGTGTCACCTTGATCCGGATAAAACACAGTTACCGTGGTCCTGCTGGCAGGACTCCAACCCCAGTTACTCAGCACCTAGTTAGAGAGAGCCCACTCTATATGCCACACACCACCATGCACACTCATGGGCTCACGGGCCATCCCTGTGAGTGAGTATGTCAAGGGAAGAACAAATCTTAGGAGCCATTGCTCTAAGACTCAGTTTTTGCCTTCTGTTCACTTCCTAATAATTTACTTTCACTATTATGGCTAAATCTAGAAGGCACCATCTCTGATTTGCATGGCGCCTTGGCCCTTTGGTCTTCATGGGCGGTTTCCTTCATAAAACAAAAGATTTAGTCATATTTTACAACTGCACTGGTATAACGATAAATAATACTATATAGTAAAACATTTTTTGATCTAAAAGTTTACTTTTTTCTTCTGATAAAAAATAATTAAAACATGTTTGTGGGTCCCTAAAAGTACTGGGAGCCCTAGTCCCTGTGTCTAGTGGATCAAAAGGCCTTGGATATCTACAAATTCAAGGCTTACTGACTGCCAAACTTCTTACTCTTACCTTGACCTCTTACTTCAACCCCTGGATTGAGAACTGCCAATAGAAACTTTCTACTTATTTGTGTTACCATTTCCTTACATTATCAAAACCGAATTCACAGTTTTCCCTAAATTAGATCTGTGTCCAACTTGTGTATTTCCATCATTGGTCTCGTCTTTTTTCCATTCTTTCAAAAGTAGGAACTCAGAAGTAATCGTGACTCTGCTTTTCCTCCTATTTTATATTGAACATTCAATTTGAATGAGCTCTTTTCTTCCCCTTGCATACAGTCTCCACCACGACCCTTTCCGTATGAACTCCAGCACCGGGTTTCTAAAGGGTTAGCATTTCCTATTATAGTTATTCTGTACATGGATACTGGATCAATTTTCCTAAAATACTGAACATGGGATCGTTTTTTCTTTGCAAAAATCTCTAGTGTAAATAAGATAAAAACTAAATATTTGTAATATATGACCTTTATTTCTCATTTCTAAACTGATCTCATCAACTTATTCCTCTCCACTGACCAAATGAATTCTTCACTGGACTATGGCTCCCTGTGGTCCCTCATGCAAATCACACTCATCCCCACCTTTTCCCCTTAAGCCGGGCTTTGGTTCACCACCAAAAACTTCTCCATGGTTCCAGATCCAGATTTGGTCCTATATCCTCCAGAAGGTCATCTCCAAGTATGCCAGTTAATACAACCCCATTCTTCTCTAACTCAGCACATTTTTAATGTATTTTACTGCTACTCGCATTAGCCTGTCTGCTCATTAACTACATGTCATGTTCATTCCTTGTTTTCTCTTAGATGTTTTGCGTTTCTACAGTGCCTAGAATAGTACTAGTTATAATGTAATATCTATGAGTACATTGATTAAGAAAAATATTTTAACTAAATTTTTAAAATAGTGATTGTCCAACATATTTTTGGATTATAACATTACCATGTAAAATGGAAATAATACTGTTAGTATTTTTATATCTATTTTATAAACATAGAAAGTTTTTAAAAAAATTCATCTGGATACAGATGTTACAAAATAAATGGGTCATGAGGATGAAATGAACAGCATGGGGAATATAGTCAATAATAACATGAGATCTTTGTATGGTGACAGTTGGTAACTAGACCACCAGGAACTAACGTAGTGTTGTAGGTCAATTATACTTCAACAAACAAACAAACAAACTCATAGAAAAAGAGATTAGATTTGTGGTTACCAGGGGTGGGGTCTGGTGCACAGGGGGAATTAGATAAAGGTGCTCAAAATGTACAAACTCCAGTTATAAGATAGATAAGTATTAGGGATGTGATGTACATTGAGATTAATATAATTAACACTACTACTGTGTGCTGTATATGAAAGCTGTCAAAAGAGTAAATCCTAAGAGTTCTAATCACAAGGAAAAATAATTTTCTATTTTTTAAATTTTGTATCTATATGTGATAATGGATGTTCACAAAACTTACTGAGATAAGCATTTCATGATGATTCAGTCAAATGATATATGCCATACACCTAAACTTACACAGTGCTGTATGTCAGTTATATCTCAGTAAAGCAAGAAGAAAAAGAAAGCATTATGCCACTTTGAAAAGTAAATAAATGAAAATTAAAAATTCATCTAGATTGTGTGGTAGTATCATATAGTAAAGAACCAGGAATTTATTAATCATATTTGATAGAAACCCAACTCAAACTATTTTAAGAAAAAAAAAATCTGCTGCCTCACATTCAAACTTGTCACAATATTTACTGAGTAGCTCATATATGCCAGCCCATTGCTTATTGTGCCAGGAACACACTGACAAACAAGAAGTCCTCTTCTCTCACTCACTAGTTTACACTCCAGTGGAAAGAGACACACAATGCCAAATAGTAGTAAGTTCTGTAAAGGAAATAAAATAGATTGAGATCATAAACAATGAATGGGAAGTATAGAACTCATTTAGACTTAATGACTCTCTTAAGTGCCCTCTGTGTAGTCAACTCAAATGAGATCTAAATGACAAAAAAAAAAAAGTGGCTGGAGGGAAGCTTTGTGACTATCTGGGGGAAGGAAAGTATAGATGGAGGGAACCAGAAGTGCAAAGTCCCTGAGGCAGGGATAAGCTTCACATGACAGAAAATCAGAAAGATCAGAGATCATAGGTGCATTAGTCCTGAAGTTGGGATATTCAGATTGACCACCAAGTGCCACGTGACAGGGGAACTAGGGTCCTTGATAAACAGCCCTATCAGAACCGCTTACAGTGGGGAGAGTCTTTCCAGAGGGAAAGGATGCAAGAGAAGCAAAAGAACAAATATCCCCTGCATATTTTTAAAAACAATGTGATAAAAGCCAATGAACTCTGGGTTCAGGATTACAAATATGAAAAAGAAGCTCAATCTTCATAAATTTTCCATTTGCATCTTTATGTTTCATTCGTACTTTGGTAAAGATTTGAAAGTTATTCCTCATGAGAATTTGAAAATTGGTCATTATATTATTAATCCTATAGTCTCTTCAGAAAAATATACATTAAATGTTTTATGATTTGTCTTTAGATTCCAATTCTCTTTAGTATACCATGCTGAAAGAACTATTTATATTCTCATCTTAGAGTTTTCCAATGCATAGAAAGATAATGCGGTAAACTCCTCTGTTACTAAGGCAGCCTAGTATAGTAGGTAAGAGGTCAGGCTCCAGAGATAGACAGGTTTATGTCTTGATTCTGCCCCTTAGTATCTATGTGACCTTGGGTCTCTCTGTGTCCTAGTCCTCTCATCCTCAAAATAGGAGAAATAATAGCCCTTACCTCATAATGTTTGTTGTGAAGATTAAATGGGTTAGTATGCATAAAGAACATAGAACAATACTTGGCACAGAGTAAGGACCCAGTAAATATTAATTACTGTTATAATTATTTGAAAAATCACTAGAAAATGTAAAGCTTCTTGTAAAATGTGTATCCCCAAAGAAATGTTATAAAATACATGGGATTGTTTTGAGACGATTAACATTATAGTGTTCTAATATATTTTCACTTTTTTATAAATCAATAAGAACAGATTTAGCTCCAACCATAATACCGAAAATCATTATTGTGGCAAAAACAAAATAAAGAATAATATTTAACTGTTTTGAAGCACATGAAAACAATTGCACCTGAAGATCAAAACTAGAGTATGAATGGGAAGTTTAATACTGCATTTGCTAACACACATAGTAATTTAGAAAATGATGCCAAAGCTTCTAAACAAAACAACACACACACACACACAAAGACAGGACATGAATGGTACTTTTTTTTATACTGCAAAAGGAAAGAATTTTAAAATGTGTTATGATGCAATGAAATATATTTGATTTAAAAACTGTAAGTTGTCAATTCTATCACTACACCAGGTGTTTTGGTCTCTCTTATGAGTTTATAGGGATTCCTTTTTATCTAAAAACAGCACTTTAACACTATATGTGACACACCAATAATGCCTTGACCATATTCTTTCTGCACACTGTTAAAATATTTAACCAATATTAGCCCAACAAAAGAATCTTCTGATTTACTAATAAAATGTCTTTCCTCAGAAAGTTTTAATATAAACACAGCATTTGACTTATAAGAACAACATTTCTCATTGATCCTCTCGTTGATTCATTTGTTCCTATACAGCCTTAAAACATATCCATTCATTTGGTACAAAATAGATCTTGAATAAATAAAGGAGGAAAGGAATGTATGAAGGACAATAAAAATAAAGTTGTAAGATCACTGGCGAATTCTTATTCTGATTGCTGTGCAAAAGGAGGAAAGAGCTGAGAGGAAATGAACATTAAGAGCTTACTATGTCAACTGATTTAGATAAATACTATTATATTTCATCTCCTGCCCAGCTCATCAAGTTGGTGTCACTACCCTCATCATCAGATGAGAAAACTGAGGCTTAGGCAAAACTTATGCCAAAGTCAACAGCTGATATATGGTTGAGCCACTATTCACACCTGAGTCTGGATGAAACCAATCCCATTTCTGTCAGATCACATTGTGCTGTTTCTTTGTAATTAACGACATTATATGTTAATATCACTATTTTCCTACTGATCTTCACTTTCAACGTCCTTTACCGTATACAGGAAACTAAATACATGTGTAAAATTATTTTTTCTGTGTATTTTTACATTTCTGTACTGATAACTTTGAATATTGAATAAATAGGTCCTTCATACCAGTAAAATTTGTCTCATCCTTTTTTTATTTCAAATTTAATTTTTAATATTTCCTTCTTGTGCCCTACTGTCCCTCCTTCAACTCTTTTTCTCCACTTGAATAAATAAATAAATAGGAAAAAATCAGGTTTACAGTAATGTCTAGGATCTTTGACTTTTTACTAATATTGACAAGGCACAGAATTGAACTTTAAATTTGTGTTTCCAAATAAACATCTAGCTATAAGGACTACATTGAAAGGAAAGTAATGAAATTCCAAGGTGCTCTGGGGTGGCTGTTTTATTCTGATCGGTGGTAGATTGCACTATTGACCAAATGTCAGACACCGAGCGATACAATGATTGAATAAAAGTGTATACATAATCGGCACAGAGAACTTTGCCAGGACAAGCCTTGTCGTCTTTCTCATAATACTAAAGGAAATTCTTTTTTCTTTTTCTCTTCTCTGAGTACAAATAAATTTTTTCTTCCTGGGCCCCCTTCTCTTTTTATTGGTGCCCCCAGATAAAATAATGTAAGGTGCCTTAGCCAGAGACGCTGATGAAATATTTTCAGCCTAGATATTAATCTGTTATCAGTTCTGTAGGTGTGAAATGTGATGAAGATGACAGAGAATCATGCTCTGCAGGCCTCAAGTAATTTGCACCAAAGATATTTAGATCTATCTTTGGACACTGCAGATCAGTTATTATGGGAGGGGAAAAGCCCTTGGGGAGTCTACCTTGAAACATATTTCAAATGCCAGGGGAGCTGCATGAAAATTGGGTAATGAATGAAACTCTGATTGCAGAAAAATCACTTTGGAATGTGACTGCTGCAGCAC
This sequence comes from Eschrichtius robustus, assembly GCF_028021215.1. Taxonomy (NCBI): domain Eukaryota; kingdom Metazoa; phylum Chordata; class Mammalia; order Artiodactyla; family Eschrichtiidae; genus Eschrichtius; species Eschrichtius robustus. The sequence goes on along the minus strand of NC_090836.1, from coordinate 14,083,399 downwards.
GCCGCTGCTCTGTGTAGACCTCAATGCTTAACAACATGGACGGAGTTGTGTGGATTCAGTGATGCATTCTGATGCTACTTTCTGTCTTTACTCCTCTTGCGCCATTCAGTTGGGGATGAATAAATATTTGTCATACAACCTGATGGTTATATCTTTTTCCTTTAATTGAAAACATGACCAGGTGAGTTCATCATGTATGAGAGTCTGTAGATAGCTTATGATAAGTTCACCAAAGAAATTTAATCTTCTTTATCCCTATAACTCTGCATAAATCAAACATTGTTTTTTAAACTCCAATATGTATTTCTGAAAGGCTGTGAACTAAACTAAACCAAGTCCTAGATAAGACTGGGTTTCTCATTCCTAATGATCAAGCTGGGGTCAAGAGATATTAGAAGTGCTTCTTTTTGGAAAACTTCTCTGAAATAGCCAGAAATGGTTTACAATGGTAATCAGCTTGATCAGATGGCAATGCACTTGTTCCTAGTTTTAATTTAGGAAGTTAGCTTGGGACAAAGACCCCCTGGATGCTTATGTCACATAGGTCCTCACCATGAATATAGGGTGGGATCAGAAGTCTTTTTTTTAAATTGAAGTATAGTTGATTTACAATGTTGTGTTAGTTTCAGGTGTACAGCAAAGTGATTCATATATATACATATATATTCTTTTTCAGATTCTTTTCCCTTTTAGGTTATCATAAAACATTGAGTAGAGTCCCCTGTGCTATACAGTAGGTCCTTGTTGATTATCTACTTTATGTGTAATAGTGTGTATCTGTTAATCCCAATCTCCTAATTTATCCCTCCCCTGCCCCTTCCCCCTTTGGTAACCATAAAATTGTTTTCTATGTCTGTGAGTCGGTTTTTGTTTTGTAAATAAGTTCATTTGTATCATTTTTTTTAGATTCCACATATAAGTGATATCATATGATATTTGTCTTTCTCAGGGTCAGAAGTCTTAATGTAACCATGCAGAGACATCATGCTATTTTAAGTTATGTATAGAAAAGTCTGTCGATATAAACCCATAAAATTCTGATGCTCAGAGTGATATTAAAAGGATGTTTAAGGGGACTTCCCTGGTGGTCCAGTGGTTAAGACTCCGTGCTCCCACTGCAGGGGGCACAGATTCGATCCCTGGTCGGGGAACTAGGATCCTGCATGCTACATGCCTCGGCCACAAAAAAAAAAAAAAAAAAGGACAAAAAGGTGTTTAATAATGGAAGTGTACTCATAGAAATATTAATACTTGTGTTTACAAAGTCTAAGAACTGTCTGTCTTTGAGTGGAATTGATCATTGTATTCCACTTAAATATGTACATGTTTCTCTCACAAGCACTAAAAAAATTTTTTTAAATATTTGTTTACATGACTCTTTATGTTTTGTAGAGTGTAACCTCTACAGGGGCAGGACATGTGCCCTCACCAGGGCCTGGCACATACTGAATGGCTGACAAGTGTTCGTAGAATGAGCACATTAATGAAGGGAAGAAAGAATGTATGTGTTAAGATAAATGGAGTCATGTGTAAGAAAATCACCAATACAGGGGAAACTCATCTTTCCCCTTGGCTTATTTACACATATTATAAATGGCAAAAGTGAAAAAGGAAGAAAACAAGGGAGACCCTCTAAAATAATTTTCATCTGTTGTGGAATCAAAGAGTGGAATAAAAACTGCCCAAAGTAGAATACTGTATTCTTTCCACGTGCACCAAAAGGTCATCTACCAGGTGACATCAGAACCAAAGAGATTTACTCCGGGCTATGGGGGTACATGAGCCAGTTGGATGAAGGAGAAGTGAATTTCATAATGGAAACCACTTCTCACCTTGGAAGTTCTCATCCAGGTCACTTCATTCCAGTTTTCAAAATGGTGCCCCGACGGCTCCCAGATACACCAGTGGCACCGATCTTTTCACAGGTTATTTCAAGGTAATTAAGTTTGGCATTTCCTTACCTGAAATATCTTTCCCAGTTAGACCTAGTATACATCAGAATATCTCATGTATTTCAGAGTCATAGTGTACCTCAATGGAAAGAAAACTCCTCGACTGAACAATAAATGTTCCAATGTCTCCAAGACCATTGCATTCCAAATCAACATACAATATTAATGGTAATTTATCCGATTCCTCAGAAAAAGGCAGCTCATCACTAAATGACACACTTTTAAAATAAAAGGTTGACACCGCTAACGTCCATTCTGCTATTTTCTCTTCTTTCTTTGTTGCTCTGCTCTTAATCATTTCAGAGGTGTGAAATTTTGTAGGGACCCCTTTCTTGTGAATGGGCTCTTTCATTTTACAGCACTGTCTGGAAGTGAGTGCACATGTACTCTGAAAGCAGAAAGAAAAATTCCGATCATGAACACACAAACAATGCTAAGATAGAGAAGAACTAGTGTTTATGTTCAGTCCCCTATAGAATGACCCTTAAGTAGGCCATCCAGGAATTCATTCTGTTTCTAGCATCCTTACCTCCAGGTTCACTCATTCCTTTAACTTTCTTAGCCCTGACTTCCTGGGTGCCTTTCAAATCCTCACAGCAGTCCACAGGGACCAGAGGACATCATTACTGGATCTCACCTGGAAGGCAGTGACAGATTCTTACCTTAAGAGTAGGAGTAGGTCTGGGTCTTTCACATGCTTCAAAATGTACCATCTCTGAAAAACAAACTTTGGTTTTGTTATCATAGTATAGTGTAAAGTATTTCATCTAGTATAATCTTGATATACTATTATACCAAAAGATGCCTTTCCCATCAGGAGTGAAGAAGGGAAGGAATGAAAGGAGTTATGGTTAGGTCATCCAGGTTTTAAGTTTTGTTTTTAGGAAAAAGGCAATTTTTTAAATAATTCAGAATTTGAGGATGGAGGTGGGAGAAACTAGGATGTTTAAATTCCCAGAAAGCAGGATCTAAGGTGGATAATTTATGTGCTATCGAGGCACACAATGAGACTTTAAGAAATTGTTTTATATAAATGTGAGTAAGATGACTACAAAGGAGACAATTTTAATTAGTCCTTGCAAAGGACTAAGAAAGAAGAGGAAGAAGAAGAGGAGGAACAAGAAGGGAGGGAAATGACTTCCTTGGCGGTCGGTCGAGTGGTTAAGAATCCATGCTTCTACGGCAGGGAGCATAGGTTCGAGCTCGATCCCGGTTCCGGGAACTAAGATCCTGCATGCCGCGCACTCAGAAGTGGGGAAGAAGAGGAGAAAGAAGCAAAAGAGGTAGGATAGCAACAACAACTTTCTGAGCAAATATCAGTGAAACTCCACCAGAATACTTTGTCTTTCCAGAGAGTATCTTAGATATTAACTATTCGGTATTTTTTTCATGTGATTTATGGCTATACACTCCCTAATTTTTTAAAGTTTATAAAAGCAAAACTTAACTCTGGAACATTTGGAGGATATATATGTATTATATATAATTTACAGAGATATAATGGTTCTTTGAAATAAAGCCCCTTGAAACTGAAACTTCATGAAGACTATAGCTGTTATGTAAAGTTCATTGATCATAAATTAAGATACATCAAACCCAGGATACGTAATTCCCAAGATAAATAATGTGCTAGAGGATATTTTGTGATTCTTTCCAAATAGGTGGTACATTCTATGCAGTAGGATAATATTTTGCATATAAATTGAAGGACTTTTTTTGGTTTTCTTCCTGTCTCTCACTAACCATCTTCCCCATTCAGAGGACAGCTAGAGTATTACACGCTTTCTGCCACAAGGAAGGGATGATACAGCAAAATGAAGCCAACAAAGTCCACGTCAGTTATTAGTTTTATGTCTCAAAATCCAGGACTCTTGCACAGACAAAAGACTTGGAAATAAGAAAAATAAGGGCTCCCTAGTCTCCAGCACTGTTGGAAACCATACAGTATTCCACAGATGAAGAGAAAATGCAGAAAGGGAAAAAGAGGACCTGGTAGGTTCTAGAGAAATGGAACCAAAATGAATCCCTGGTAAGAGAAGGATATAAACCAAAAATAATTTGGGCTGAGGAAAAAAAGGGAAGTAACTTACGAGGCCTTCGGTGTCCCCATGCCTGGCCTGCGGAGGGAACAATAGAACCCTCCATACCATGTTTCTAGGCAGAAAAATCTACGATGGCCTCACCAAGTTTTCTGCAGCCCAAAAGGGTCCCTGAGCATTAGAAGTTTTACCTTGAGACTAAGAAGAGTGTAGAAGTGGCCCAGAGAGCTGGAAGACATGAAGAGCCACTCTGGGCAATACAAAGAAACTGTGGGAATGAGTGAACTGCGGGAGCTCATGAGGGAAGACCAGACCAAAATGTCACTGTCAGAAGGTGCCAGAGTAGGTAATGAAGACACCCAGGCCAGGATGACATCGCATACACTGAACCCTATGCCATGGAGGCACAAGCCCCTCAGAACTACTCAGACATAACTGTAAGAAAACAAAGAAGAAATTATTGGGGTGAGGGGTGGAAGAACCCTGAAATTTCTACTTGTCTTTCTACCACCCAAGAGATAAACCCGTGGAAGACCCCGAAACAGAGCATGATTATTGTATTCAAGCAAGTACATGGAAGACAGGATGGCTGCCAAGTGAGTGAGGAACGGGTTTGGAAAGGAAATGAAGTAAAACTGTGTAGGCCCTATGGACTAATATAAAAATTTGGCTTTTATTCAAAGTGATATGGGAAACTCTTGGAGGGCTTGACGGAGAGTTGTTACACAGACTGCCTTATGATTTAATACAGTTGTTCTGGCTAATGTCTTAAGAACAGTCTTAAGAAGGGTAGAGGTAGAATCTAGGAGATCAAAGAGGAAGCTATTGTAATATTCCAGGTGACAGATGATATTCGCTTCATTTAAGGTTATGAGAACGCGGTCAGAATCTGGATATCTTTTAAAGGTAGAACCTTGGAATTTGCTAATAGACAGCAAGATGGATGTGTAAGAATAACTAGAAGGTTTTAGGGTTAAACAATTAGAAGTACGGAGTTACCATTCTCTGAAATGGTAAAGACTGGAGGAAATAGGGTTGAGAGTTTTTGTACATGCTGAGTTTGAATGTTGACCGTTAGACATGTAAATATAGATTTCAGAAAAGTAATGGTATATTCAAGACTGGAGTACAAGGGCAAGGTCCAGGCTGGAGAGTCATTAGTATACAGATGTTATTTAAAACTGCAAAACTGGGTAAAAACAAGGGCATGAATGCAGATAGAAAGGAGAAAAGGCAGAAGGACTATGTTCTGAGACACTGCAATACTATGAGGTTGAAGTGATAAACAAGAATCAGAAAAGGAGACTTAAAATGTGCTTCCCGAAATAGCAAAAAAAAAAAAAACAACAAACAAACAAATTAGAAGAAGAAATTTCCAAGGTCCAATTGTATCAAATATTGCTGACTGATCAAGTAAGATGAGGACTGAAAATTTACCATTGGATTTAACAACTTGGCATTCATTATTAATGTTGAAAAGGACACTTGGTGGAGTAGTGGGTTTCAGAAAATGAAATAGATTCAAGAGCGATTTGTACTAGAGGAACTGGAGACTTTGGTTCTAGGCAACTCTTCTGATGAGTTTTAACATAAATGAAAGTAAAGAGAGGGACGATAGCTGAAGGGTAAGTGGGACGAAGACAGAGTTTTTATGTTTTTAATGGGAGAGATAACAATGTAGAAAAAAGAAAAATTAATTGATGTAGACAATAGGAGGAATAATTATTAGATTGATGATGGTGACTAGGCAAGAGGGCATGGGATTTATTGCACAAGAAGAGATTTCCTTAGCTAGGAGCACTAACAGTTCATTCATGGACAGATGAGAAAGCAGAGGGTATAGACGTAGATGCAGGTAGGTGGGTAAATGTGGTGAAAAGAGCATCGTTAAATTCTTTTTTATTGCTCCTATTTCCTCAGTGAGCTAGGAAGCAAGATCATCGGCCAAGAGTAAAAATGGGTTGTGTCTACATTTTTCATACAGTACTCTGTATATAACTAGAATAACTCTTTTATGAGTATGGTGAACTGGTATTCCTTAATTTACCTCTTAGTGTTTGTGCAGGCAAGTTTTATATATTATCAAGACAAATTACAAAGACCAGACTCTACATTCCAGGAAATTTCATTTAGTCATTAATTTCACAAATATCAAATGATCCTTACTAAGTTCAAATACTCCTTTGCTATTTCAGAAGAAAGTATAAAAACTGAAATGTAGAGAACACTGAGAACTAGTTCCCTGGAGACCCATCTGAGGAGAATAAAACTTACATTTCCCAAAGTAGATATCTTTCTAGGAAAAACAAAAGCAAGGAAAATAAATTCTCCATGGCCATAGAAAAACAGGACTTAGTATATATGCTTCTCTTAGGAAACTCATTAGTTTGCTTGATTTTTTGGTTAACTTTTAGTAGGAAGTCTTCATCATTAGTGGCTTATAGACAAAGAAAGAAACTACTGGATGAAGATGAACCATGGGCTATTGAGAAAAACATTCTTTTGGAATCAGAAGACCAGAAACAGGTTCCAGATCCATCACTTAAATGGCTATGTGTACTTGGGCAGTTTTCCTTCTCTTAAGCCTCAGTGCCTCTGTCTGATAAATGGATGTACTGAACCTAATTTTGTAGGTTTTATGAGGCTCAAGTAAGATACTGGATATAAAATCACAAAGAAAATTATTGTATCATTTTATCACTGTAAACCTGTCTTTTACATGAAAATTTGTTTTCACTTTTTATTTCGTTCCTATGCATAGATTATTTCCTTCATACTTTTCTTAGTATGATCACATATTTTTTTGAGAATGATACTACTGTACAACAACTACAGGATGAAATACATGCTTAGACAAAATAGATTTAGTGTTTTAAAAATATTTTATAATTGTGTATATTTGTTCTTGATCACTTACTTTATGATAAAATTACTGACTTTTTTCTGTTTTCCTAGTATGAACAAAGTCTTAATGACTAGCTAAGACCTTGAAAATTATGACTCCAACTAGGTACAAGTTCTCATATGGCAAGTGTTGATTTAGTTTATCTAGCAGTATGAACAATAAATCCAGTCATTAGGGCTTACCTATTTTAAAAGCAGTTTTTAAACTTTTAAATCCCTACTTAGATGATCTCTGAAAAATGTCTTCTATACTCAGAGGAAATAAAATGCAGAAATGTTCACATTCATGAGACAATAGCGTTGACTGAATGCTGTAAAATGAAATCTGCTCTTTCTGTTTTTCTTTCAAAAGAAAAATTGCATAAATAATACATTTGGACCTTGCAATACCAAACAAGCACAATAGCTACTTTACAGCTTTCATCAAAATGAAGGCCATCTTTTTCATTTTATTATGGAACCATTAATACAATATCATCACCTCTGATTGGCTGTAAGATTCCAGACTGAAGGCATCATGCCAGATGTCAATGGAGGTGCTAATATCACTGGGATACAGGATGGCAGCAGCCCAATGACCAGTGTGCAGATAAAATCTGAAAAAACAAATCAATCAATCTAAAACTTTTCAAATTTGGGGCCATGGCTTCTTTCTTGGGAAAAACTCAGATAAGAACTACCTTCATAATGACCTCCCAATGCACCTGAGAATCTCTTAAATAATAAGTAATAAAGTTTGTACACATAGATTACCTTGCTCATTCCAGTTTTGGGATGTCTGGATACATTTCTATCCAGATTATCCTTTTCAGCAGTCTGTCAGTAAAAACCCAAACCAAAAAACAGGTAATATTTGATTAAATCTATTTTCTACCTATTTCAGTCCAAAAAAGAAAGATGTGTTAGGAGGAAGAATAAAAATAAGGTCAAAATTAGATTCCTAATTATTCCTGGATTTAAATTATCCTTGCTTTTGTGGGCTCTGTCCCATGACAACAGATAATCAAGAGCTGGCTGTAATTGACATATTAGGGTTTTCTTGTACTTAAGGCAAATAGAAGGATGCAGTTAAACATTAGGTTTACCCTTTAAGTAAAAAGAGCACATGGCAGATAGCCACAAAATAGGGGTTTAAAAGGATTTACTAACTTGGGATAAATATGGTGTGTAGAAGGTATTTAAGGAAAATTCAAAGCAACCCATGGATAACAGCCTTATGTTGCATGGATTTAGCACAACACGATTTAATTTCTTATACAGAAGAATTAAACAGGGTAGTATAACCTGTGATTTCTTAGCACTCTTTTTGATGTTTTAAAAGAAAATTTAGTTTTTCTCTTCTGTGAAAGTAATTTTTATTTTTTTACTTTTTATTTAAAAAATTTTTTTAGACATTCTTTTTTTTATATTCTTTCCCATTATGGTTTATCACAGGATACTGAATATATTAAATAGTTCCCTGTGTTATACAGTTGGACCTTGTTGCTTATTCATCCTATACATAATAGTTTACATCTGTTAATCTCAAACTCCCAATCCTTCCCTCCCCCTTGGCACAACCACAAGTCTGTTCTCTATGTCTGTGGGTCCCTCTATATAGTTAAATCTGATCTTTAAGAGACAAAAATATTGTAGAATGTGTTAAGACATACTCCAGGTCAATGAGAAATAAATTAAAAACTGTTAATCTACTTGACATTAACAAATATGTACTTTGAGACGTCACTACATTTTGGTATTGTACAGATACTGGGAGTACAGTTTCCCACTCCAAACTGCTACTTAGTAGTTGGGTAAACCTGTACAAGTCACTTAACCTGTTGGGGCCTCAGTTTTCTGTGCTAGGAAATGGGAAATTATTATAGAACCTATTTCACAGGGTTCTTGTGAGGTTTAAATGATCTAATATATGTAAACTATGCAGAGGAATGCCTGACATATAATAAATATTCCAAAAGTATGAGTTATTTTTGCTATCCAACAGCATTTCAAATGACAGCAGAGCAAGAGTAAATTAAGAAGTAAAAAAGTTATCACTTTGTTCTTGTTGTCAGCATTACATCCTGATAAGAGTCAAGAAAATCCTATTTACTTACAAATTACTGCTACTGAGATTGACTGAATTAGATTTGAGGAATTAAAAATAGTCAGCATCAAATATTTGTGTTTGCTTTTTTAACAGGCAAATTAAAACATTGGCAAGTGCCTTTTAATTTAATCTTTAATTCTTATCCCTTTGGAGACTACACACAAAATATTCATTTATCTTCCATTTCAGTTTGGTAATATATTCTTGGCGATTAAGAACTTGGTGTACTAAAAGATAAATGTATTTAGGTTAAATGTTAGTGCTTTGTGTAAAGCCTGCTTTGCAGGAATTCTGTATACTTCTTACTCTTTGGAAAGAGATGAAGCAAACCCCTAATTTTTAGAGCTTTGAAAATGGCAATGTGTCCCTACTCTCTTCAGTAAAATAATTGACATTAACAACTCCACTTTAATTTTACTGTTCAAACACAAAATGCTAAGCACCTAAAAGGCTCACAGATTACTCTTCATTCATTGCATTGATATCACTGATTTGGTCAGGATAATTCTAAGGCTCCCTAAGATTGGCCTTTGTTGTTGTGAGATGCTGGCAATCAGGAACCAATAATGGATTCAGCATTTTCCAATATTGAAGTCCACCATGAGGATAATCCAAGTTTTCACACTTTATTTCATTTACCTAACCCTTCTCAAAAAAACCACCCTCTTTATATATAGATGAATCTTAAATTTACATGCATATACAAATAAAAATATATGTATATTTGCAGTGGTAGAATGGCATAAAACTAACATCTATAACAATGGTATGTGTTAGATTATAAAATTGGCATTACCCATAATTTAACTACCAACCTGTTTCCCCTTTCATCACTTTCCTTTCATTATAATTTTATTCATTATAATTTGTTAATTATTATAAACAATTAAGTTATTATATCTAAATTTTAAAAAAAACTAACAAGAGCAACTGGTAATATATCAGGGTACAAGCCAGGAGATGTGTTTTTGTTCAAGGCATTTGCTTTTTCTGAGAATTATATGGCTCCTATGTTAAGTGAGTAGGTGGCTCTTCGAAATAATTTCAATAGTTCAAGAATCCCAGTGAAAGTTCCCATTTCTTGGGTGTAATTTTGCACAAGTTACCTGAAACATCAGTTTCTTTGTCTTCGGTTGGAATTGTGTCAACTCATTGGGATAATATTGGTTATCTTATGCTAGCCAGAAAGAGCAATTGATACCTTTATTTCTTTAATTTAAATGAGAACAACATTTATGACTCAATAGTATGACTTGTTTTATAGGAAAGCTCATTGTGTAGGAATTGGGTCTGAGAAAAAGGCAATAGGAAGTTAGAAACAATCAAAGGAATATTTCTTTGGTGGTAAAATGTTTGAGAATCCTGGAATGGGGTTTTAAGGCTCCTTCCAACTTTGTAAATCATTATAACTTATTGCTTGAAGTTTCTGGTCATACTTTCTCATCCTAGTAAAATCAATCTTACCTCTTTTAAGAATGGCTGTACCTCAAGTTAGACATATAAACAGAATTTACCTTCCCCAATACAGGCATTATTCTGTATGAAAGTCTAACATAAAGGTGTTGTTTGTATAAATTAGTGATATTATATTCATGTGTAGCTCATGAAACTGAAGATGTATATGTTTAAATATAGATTATTAAGTATGTTGGAGGTTTGGCTGAGAAGGCTGTCATACACCTAACTTCATATGTGCAGGTGCTCTGCACTGAATTAATGTACAATTTTTTCTTCATATTTATATAAAGCCTCCCTACTTGCAATTTTCATTGTACCTACATAAACAGATTTATTTAATAGGTTTGATTAGTATCCATACTTATGTAATGTAAATCATTAAAATAATCTTTGCATAATTAAGTAACTTAAGGAAATAAGCTTTGGTAAAAAATATTCACTAAAGTTATTGAAGTAACTGAAAATGGGATGCAATCTAAATGGTCGATGGTGATTTTTAAAAGCCATGGAGTAGAATGTTTCCCATCTACTAAAAACAATGTTTATTTAAAAAAGGACAAATTTTTCTCATAATGTCAAGTGAAAAAGAAAAATGCCAGGATACTTGATTGTATATATAGTAGGGACACAACTATGTAAAAGAAAACCAACAAAAAGTCATGAATCGGAAAAAACACTGGAAAGAAAGACACTAAAATGTAAATCGTGGCTATCTCTGGGTATCGGCTATCAGGAAATTTGCTTGTGTTTCCTTCTATTTTTCTCTGGTGAGCTTACATTGCTCTCATAATTGAAGTTACATATACTTTATCTTTATAAAACAATCCATTGATTTAAAAAAGTGACTAAAATAATATAACGTTTAGTAGTTACATATTGCTAACCATGTATCTGGCATTGGTTTATATGTTTGATCTTCAACAACCCAATCAGCTAATTTATTCTTATCATTTTACAGCTGAAAACTTAGAAACAAAGATGTTAAATAACTTGTCCCAACTTATACATAAGTAGGTTGTGAAACTGGCACTTACAACTTTGGTTTATATGGCTTTGGTCTGTGCTATACTACTGCTATCAAGTTGCACAACTGAAAAGTTGTCATATTTTTATTTTTTTAATATTTAAGCATGACAAAAGTACAGATGGTATTACTGACACCCATGTACTCATCACTGAGTACTGATTTTTTGAAACAATACCACAACATGCTTATTTAAATCAATATTACCCCTTTCAAATATATCAATGGGGATGTGTCATTTTTAGGTGATGATGCCATTTTTATTATTATAACAAGAATAACTATTGAATACTAAGGTATTAAAAAGTCAAAGCAGGTATAAGTCTAACAAAATATGTACAAAATCTATATGAAGAAAACTATAAAACTCTGATGAAAGAAATCAAAGAAGACCTAAATAAATGCAGAGATATTCCATGATCATAGATAAGAAGACTCGATATTGTCAAGATTTTGATCCTTCCCAACTTGATCCCTAGATTAAACAGAATTCCAGTCAAAATCCCAGTAAGTTATTTCATGGGTATCAACACACTGATTTTAAAGTTTGTATGGAGAGATAAAAGACCAAGAACAGCCAGCAGAATATTGAAGGAGAAGAACAAAGTCATTTGACATTACTCTACCTCAAGACTTACTAAGAGGCTACAATAATCAAAACAGTGTGGTACTGGTGGGAGAATAGACAAAGATACCAATGGAATAGAATAGATAGCCAAGAAATAGACCCACACAAATATTATCAACTGATCTTTGACAAAGGAGCAAAAGCAATACAATGGACAAATGATACTATTTTCAACAAATGATGCTGGAGCAACTGGACACCCACATGCAAAAAAAAAATAATAATAATCCAAACACAAAATTATACCCTTCAGAAAATTTAACTCAAAATGGATCACAAACCCTAATCTAAAAAGTAAACTGTAAAACTCATAAAAGATAACATAGGAGAAAATCTAGATTATATTGGATTTTGCAGTGACTTTTTAGATACACTAAAGGCAATCCATGAAAGAAATAATTGATTATCTGGACTTCTTTAAAATGAAAATCTACTCTTCAAAAGATACTGTCAAGAAAATGAGAATACAAGCCACAGACTTGAAATTAATATTTGAAAAGATATAACTGATAAAGGACTGTTATGCAAGATATACTAAGAATTCTCAGAACTCAACAATAAGGAAATGAACAGCTTGCTGAAAAAATGGGCAAAAGACCTGAACAGACACCTCACCAAAGAAGATATACGGGTGGCAAATGGGCATATAAGATATGCAATTTCGTTTGTCATTAGGGAAACGCAAATTAAAACAACAATGAAATGCCACTACCTGCTTTTTAAAATGACAAAGATGTAAAATCCTGACATCACCAAATGTTGTCAATGATGTAGAGCAACAGGAACTCTCATTTATTGCTGGTGAGGATGCAGAATGGTACAGCCACTTTGGAAGATTGTTTGGCAGTTTCTTACACTCCAGGGTATTTACTTAAAAAGTTGAAAACGTATGTCCACCCAAAAACCTGTACATGGATATTTATGGCAGCTTAATTATAACTGCCAAAACTTGGAAGCAACCAAAATGTCTTTCACCAAGTGAATGTATAAACTGTACATTCAGGCAATGGACTATTATTCAGTGTTAAAAAGATATAAACTATCAAGCCTTGAAAAGACATGGAGGGATCTTAAATGCTTCTTGGTAGGTGAAAGAAGACAATCTGAAAAGGCTACATACTGTATGACTCCAACTACATGACATTCTGCAAAATTATAGAGATAGTAAAAAAGATTGGTGGTTTTCAGGGTTTGGGAGGAGGTGGGGGGTGGATAGGGGAAAAACTTTCAGGCAGCGAAACTATTCTATATGATACTATAATGGTGGATACTTGTCTTTATGCATTTGACCAAACCCATAGAATGTACAACAAAAGTGAACCCCAATGTAAACGATGGACTTTGGTTGATAATGACCTGTCAATGTAGGTGTATTAATTGTAACAAATGTACCACCCTGGTGTGGGATATTGATAGTGAGGGAGGCCATACATGCTTGGGGACAGGAGCATATGGGAACTCTCTATATTTTCTGTTCAGTTTTGCTGTGAACTTAAAACTACTCTAAAAAAAATAAAGTCTATTTTTCAAAACTTGGGCAGCACAGTATGCTAAGATATTCACATGTTTATCTCACTTAACTTTCATAACAATCATATTAATAAGAGCCATTCTTTCCCAATATTATAGACGAGATCATTAAGACACAAAAGTGTTTCTTCACCCAAGGTCGTTATACTCCAGAACGCATATTTGTAATAGTCACAAATTCAAAACATTTTTTTTTTAATTCTTTGTATATCTACAAAAGGTTTTGTGCTGATCATCAACAAAAGCAAACTATTTATTCTCTAAGGACAGTATTATTTTCTTTTTAATAATGAGATGCTATTTGGAGAAAAACCTAGTAGTAAAGTTGGGTGATAAAGTTGAATGATGCTATTATAGATAAAAACAAATAATGTGTTAAAATGCAATTGCCAACTTGTGGGCCTTGAGCCAAATTTGGCCACTGGACATTTTGTTTTTAGCCACCCTAATACTGGCAGGATATAATTCCATACATCAGGTCACTTGAAAAACCATACCCAGATTCCAATGCGGCATCAATGAGCTAAAATTAGGTAGTGACTCACCCTCTTAAATGGCACAGGGTCTCTTCAGCTCTTTAGTCCTCTCCATCCCCTGTGGTCTCCCTGCAACTAACTGAAACTAAGCGGCAGCTACTCTTTACGATAACATTTGTTCTGTTATTTTTCATCTAGTAGAATTGAGGGAATTTTTTTCTTGTATCCATTTCTCGATGGAAAATATAAGATAAGGCAAGAGGGCTCCATGTCTCATAAAAATGGGAACGTAAGTTTGTGGAAATGTCTAATATCTTATGTTTAATATGCTAATATATCTTGTCTGTGTAAAAGACCACCACTTAATTCACTGACATGAAAAAATAAGAAGGATAATTCTGACTGATAGATGGAAAAATGTATGGTAAGTGTTTAATTAACTGAAAAATACTGGTATTTAAACAGGATTTATTTTGAAATGCAAATAAAAGATGTGGCTGCAATAAAATGCAAATTGTATTAACTGAAAAACATTGCTCTGGCATCAAAGCCTTTTACAGCTGATAAGTTCATAAAGTATAACCTACAGAGGATAGCAGAAACTATTAAGTCCCAAACAGAAACACGTATTTGCAAACATAAGTCCAGTTAGAAATACAGTTCAGAGTGTAAAAGATCGACTTGAGAACTTACAGGACAGAGTATATGAAAAGGTTACAGTATTTCTGAGCTCTCTATTGCAGCTGATGATAGCCTAAATATAAACAGTAACACCTATTGGGTTATATTATTCATGCTATAGATGAGGACTTTGATCTGACCAAAATACTTTGGTGCGTGGTGCAATGGTAGACACAAATTCAAAAAATTATTTATTTTGTGAGAAAAACCCTCAAGAGGTGAATGTAGTAATTTCGTGGGTGAGCATGAATAAGGATATTGTTCTTGCAGTAGTATGAAACTTAAATAATAGACAGCAATGTTTTATACAAGGACAGAAAGTGTACATGTGTTCACTGTATCATTTATGAGGTACCTCTCTGAGCTAAAAATGTTAACAATTAAACACATCATGAGCATTGTAAGGGAGAACTTTTCCCTGGATATGCTTCTGTGGCTTGAACTACTGATGTTTTGATGCCTTGCTTGATGAAATGGAGACCCAGTTACTAGACAGCTGTACTACACACAGATTGGTAGCTTGCATATGGCATGATGCTAAAGATGTATATATAGACACCTACATACACACACATATTTGCATACACACACACAAGATTGAAAATAGTTTCTTGTTCTTGACATTCAGGCAAATTACCACCTGTCATCAGTTAAAACCCAATTTAAAACTTGGCTTTTTTAGGTTGATATTTTAAACATCAAAATTGTTTAAATTTCTTTGCAATAATTTTTGCACTAGTTACACAAACTTATGATTTGAGTAACTCATTCTTAGAGAAGTTTTATCTTTGGTAGATTAAAATGGCACTGAACATTTGGTTCATTGTCCTGTGCTAAGATTGTTCTACAAACACAAAAGGAATTGCCTGAAATACATTCCCCAAATTATGTATTTAAAGACCAAATTCTTTAAAAACATAAAGAGATAGCATGAATGAAGAATTACAAATGATTTAGTACTGAACCAGCATGCAATACAGTTTTAAAAATTCAAATATGGTGACACTGAAAACCAGAATTCTACAAATTATAGAAATTCTTGTGCAAAGTTTCTATACATGTTTGGAAGTAGCTATATTTGAGAACATCTGTTTTCCATAGTGAACTGAAGAAAACTAAGCATCATTTAAAATTAAAAGATGCATTACAACAGATTACACAAAACCAAATGTTGACACTAGAACAGAAGAAAAAGTGAAACACTTTTTTTTCAAATTGGGCTATAGTTGCTTGGCAATGTTGTGTTAGGTTCTGCTGTACAACAAAGTGAATCAGCTATATGTACACATATATCCCCTCCCTCTTGGACCTCCCTCCCACCCACCCCCCATCCCACCCATCTAGATCACCACAGAGCGTTGAGCTGAGCTCCCTGCGCTATACAGCAGGTTCCCACTACCTATCTGCTTTACACATGGCAGTGCACCTATGTCAATCCCAATCTCCCAATTCATCCCACCCACCCCCCATGTCCACATGTTTGTTCTCTACATCTACATCTCTATTCCTGCCCTGCAAATAGGTTCATCTGTACCATTTTTCTAGATTTCACATATATGTGTTAACATACAATATTTGTTTTTCTCTTTCTGACTTACTTCACTCTGTATGACAGACTCTAGGTCCATCCGTGTCTCTACAAATGACCCAATTTTGTTCCTTTTTATGGCTGAGTAATATTCCATTGTATATATATTACCACGTCTTCTTTATCCATTCACCTGTCAATGGACATTTAGGTTGCTTGCATGTCCTGGCTTTTGTAAATAGTGCTGCAATGAACATTGGGGTGCATGTGTCTTTTTGAATTATGGTTTTCTCAGGATATATGCCCAGGAGTGGGATTGCTGGGTCATATGGTAGTTCTATTTTTAGAAACACTTTTTAGATCCAAACCAAAGAGTAATGAATTAAAAAAAGAAAATTTTAATCATTGAACTTATCTAATAGTTTATATATTTGCTTCCATTTTAGCTAAAAGTAAAATAACATATCTAATGTCATATCTATAGAATATTACACAATAAAAATAAGTTTGTATTATATTTTTGGTGGTTAATTTTTTTCCATCCATCCAACTTCACTCATTTAAATTATCTGGCTGGCCCAATGTTAAAGAAATAAGACATGGCCAGATTCAAATGAGAGTTTTATTATAGCTGAAAAACATACAGTCTACTAATTTAACTGCTTAGAAGAGGAACACACAAATTTACATATAACATAAATTTAATGTCTTTATTTCATAGTCATACCTTTAAAATTTATAGACTAATTTGCCATTGTTAAAATTATAGGAAAATTGTGGAAAGGTAAAAATATAAGGTTCTTTGATTTCAAACGTTTGAAACTGAATTAATATTCATCAGTTCATGTATTAACAATGATAATTAGGAGGGTGATAATGTGTAGGAAGAGTTATAAATATGTTACTAATGCAGCACAAATAATACTAAACACTAAATATCATGGCACTGAAAACCAGAATTCTACAGAATCCTTAGAAGTAGCTACTGTAGTTATAACAACTATTGTGTAAAGTTCTATCCATGTTTGAAAGTAGAATTTGTTTTCAGTATGAAAAAATGTTAGATACACTTCTGAAGGTGGCATTATTTTCTCATTAAAAAAATTGAATTTGATCTTTGGCTCCAGTTGGTCTCAAAATTCACAATTTTATTCCTCTCTGACATTGACAACTAATGTTAAAGTCAATATTTAAAATTATAATAACAATACTCTTTTCTCTATGAAGAGATTGCCATCTTTTCTTTCATATATAAACATTACCTCAATTATCAAGGTTATGATGAATTATATTGTAAAGGGTAACATTATCCATGTCTGCTGAAGATAAACTAAATTAAATGGACAAATAGATTAGATATAAAAAGGATATTAAGAGATTATGGAATTACTTCCCTCAAGATCTTTAAAAACAGTCCAGATACCCATCTGCCTACAATAGTTTAGGTAAAGTTTGCCTGAAGCCAGCAGGATGAAGCAGAAAGATAACCTCTAGAGGTTTTCTTCAACCATATTTTTTTTAAGATTTCACTCTATTGTCCTCAAACTGTACTGGCATCTTCTCAGTTTTCTGATGAAGATTCTGGGCAGCATAGTTTTGTTTTTTTTTCTTAATGTTAACACAGTGTCACACCAATTTTAGTTATATTTTTCAATGTAAAAGAAAGGTAACCATAAGAGAAGTATTACCAAAGTTCCGACATTGTGTAAAAGAATTAAAAATTAAATACAGTCAATTTAGGCAAACATTATTAAAAGTCAGGACAGCAAAGTTAAAATTTAAAAAACCCTACTGCATCCTTCATTACTGACAGATTGCTTCATTGTCAAATAATGATATGCTTCAGAATTTCAAACAGAATTTTTAAATTTTTACTATGTAAATTGAAAAGCATATTTTTAATAAACTGGATGTATTCCCTTAATGCTAAAAGGGGACTATCCTCCCCATCAAAAAAAAAGATTCTCAGGTGTTCGTAAGTCATAAGTGAACTCAGGGTGACCACATGAGGCCATGTAGATTAGATACCTCCAAAAGTCCACATTGAGGAGGGGCTGCCATACACATAAACCAGCAAGTAAATGGCACCCCCTTGGAATAGGGCAGTGTACACCTGCACAAATATTATGACTGCCTTAGAATGACAATTAGATCATGGCCCACTCCTTTCATAATTGTTCTCATGTTGATTTATTACAAAGAATCAGAGAAAATTGGTTTTAATAAGTGCTGGTCATTTAATGGAATTAAGTTGATCAATATTTCAAAATAAAACAAAACTCTGAAAAGTATAGATTCTTTTGTTAAAACACCAGAAATATCATTGCCTTTTCAAAGTTGGCTATTATGGCCATCTTGTTAGTCATTCATTCATAGAAAGTTCTGTTCTAAATTACTTGTGGCACTGATAATATTTTTAACTGGGTCATGTCCCTAAAATTGTGACATTTTACAAGTATTTTCATAGTTTTATTAGCTTCAGAGGTAGGAGGAGAAACCAACGTCTCCATAACAAATGCGAGAATGTCTTACATAATGAATTTTTACACAAAGTATTAACTAGTTTATGACAGTTTTCCAAGGTCTGGATTGATTTGTTAGTTATTTAGGATATCATGGTAATTGTTGTTTAAGACTGAGGTGGTCTACAGACAAGTTTGTTTATTCAGTAAAAATTGATCAGCAGAGATTGCAAGAGTGCCTAAGTCAACTACTTAACAGGCATTAGGAAAAGTATGAGCAATTCAACACATTTCTTCTGGAAAAAACAATGAAATTTATGACACTCCCTGGTGGTCTAGTGTTTACATTCAGCTCTCTCTCCTAGCAGAAACATCGTGAAGTGTGTGTGTCTTATAGTGACAAATATCATGTGTGGGTATCATTCAGCAAAGGAGGAGAAGGGAAGACAATTTTCCAGAGAAAAAGTATCTGACTTGACTGACTCTCTATAAATCAGATGCCCAAAGTTTACTTAACTTGAAAAAAGTTTGCTACCTTCATGTCAGACACCTGAGAGAATGGTGGCTAGGGAAAAATGTGTAGGGATCTCAACTCAAAGAACGCATGGTATCCTTTAAAAAATCCGTTACAATTTTCACATATGCTTTTCATTTATCATTAGAAAAAAACATTTGCATTTCACAAAAACGTATGTGGTTTATAATACAATCTACATGTTGTCATTTTATAACTCTAGGTCGCATATAATAAAGAATGGATTGGGTGTTTTACTAAATCATTTGTAGTATTCATTAACAGTAAAACAGAATATTTAGCGTCATATAAGTGCCCTTAACTGGAGTTTACTGATGAAGTAACTGGTTATAAATAGGTGTCTCTTTAACTGCAATGTTTAAAAAATTATTTTTCTAATTCTAATTTGAAAAAGATAAATTCCTTTATACTGTGCATGACTGTATTTCATTTTAATGAAGACAAAAAAAGAGATGCCTATAACAGTTTATATACAGCTGCAGAAAAGGCTTACGCGGCTAGAGCAACTCACTGCTTCGTTTCTCTTTCAATTACACTATAATCATTTCATGAGAAAAATATCATGTATCACATTTCTGATCTGATCCAAGAAAAGACCAGTTGTCCTTATTTAAGTTTTCTGCTTTTTTTTATAAGACATTGAATTTATTTTTATGACTCATTGCAGCTACTTTACTGTTTTCACATAATGCATGCATCACTTTCTGCGGAGAATTCAATAAATTAACAATATTTTTGGCCACTACTCAGAGGAAAAATCTCAAGCATACTGTAACTGTATAAATCACAAGTCCAATTTAACATGAATTAAATGCATAAAATCCATCAGTGTCTCTGGAATTTTGCCCAGAACATTTGAAAACCAAGAATAAAGCAAATGTGATGTCAGTTTTGTTTGTGAAAGATTCCCTTTTCCTTCATGCTTCAGAGAGATAACAAAGCTTGAGTCAAGTGATAAAAATAGTTTAAGGCTTACAATAAGTCTGTTTAGTAAAGTTTGAAACTAGCAGGAGACTCGCCTCTCTATACTTTTCGTTTCTTGTTGTTAAAGATTTCACTGCAGTACCTGTAAAATGTGTGTATGTGCTAAGAAACATGCAATTTATAGTACTCATTTCAAAACCGCCTGTTTTTGAAAACAATGCTCGGCACAAGAAATCAGCAAAGACATTGGAAAAATATTAAAATCACTGTGGGAGTGACAGCAAAACATGGAGAGAGACAGATTCCTCCGGTCTGATCCTTTATGATACTATTCTAGTTATTGAGTATATAAATTTCAATCCCTTAGTTCAACTGAAGGGGGAAAAACATGATTATCATATCACTCAAAGCATCACAACTTTAAATTCAGCTCTGAGATAAATTCACTCTGTATAAATGACTTTTAATATTTTGTTCCTTAACATAAGCATTAAATTTTATATAATTAAAAATTTATTTACTGTCTCTTCCTTAATTTAGGTTTTTATTTGCTAATATTACCATTCCTAACCCATCTGGGCAGAAATATCTTTCTGTACATTAGAGCAAGGGAAGTTTTAAGCAAAGGGTAACATTAGCCATGGCACATAACTAGACTTTGAAAGCAAAATTTGGTAAAATGAATAATGTGAAGAGAAATTGTTGTGACCACTTCAGCTTCTCAGCTCCACACATATGCATTCATAATGTTTCACAAGGAAAGAGAATTAGGAAGATAGAGTCAGACATTGTTAGAATTATCTGTTTTTAGAGTTTACTTAATAAAATTATTAGCTGGAGGCTCTAGGACCAAAGTGAAGGATTCCTAGTATATCAGAGTCCTACAAGGAAGACATTTTTCACCCCACTATTATAAAAAGACTCTGCAAACTGTTTCTAAAACAGGAAAACAGGAGGCAGGATAAGCCAGCTTCTCAAAAAGAAAGATTACATGCATGGCTGAGACAGACCAGGCACAAGTTGGTAGGGAACAAGTTAGCGCTGATGTTCATTTATTTTTCTGGTGCTATGAAGTCTTCAATGGCTACAAGTAGTTGACAGGATTTGCAGAAAAGCTTTGGGTACAACCAAATGACAGTATTTTCAGAAGAAATTGTTCAGCACTGGTTTAGAGAAAAGGGGTGCCTTCTATTGATTGAATTGCCAACACCTTTGAGTACTCTACTTAAGATGATTATCTTGAAGAAAGTGCTGTTAAACTCTAGACATTTTAAATATCTTACCTCTTTAATGTATTGAATATTTCTTAGTTCTGAAAGAGTCTATTCTTCCTTTGATACATGTGCTTGGCGCTCATCAGTGCTAATGGAAATTAACAACAAAATAGACCCTTAATCATTTATCTTACATTATAGAAAGGCATGATTTGAGAACTTGATTAGGGCTATAACTGAACAAGATATTATGAAGATTTGATTCTCTTTGAACATATCCATTGCAATAATTCAACTGGAAATTTATTATGAAATTTTCTTCGCCTAGTTATTTTATATTATGATCATATGACAAAAATCTTGTAAAAAAATCAAAGGTATTCAAACACTAGCTATTTACATAAGTAAAGTCATGTATTCACAGTTCATTCAACATCCTAGCATTTACTTGGTATACATCACTTTATAACACTTACTGCTTTTGAAAGTGAAGCGTTTCCTTATTTGTCCAGAAAGCATTGTGTGAAAAGTATTTTCACTTGTTTTTACTAGGTTTGAAGTTTTTAAGAGATACCTACTTTTAGAAAACCTTACCTTTATGTGACATGCATTTATAAATTTAAGCTGAGAAAAATACTAATCTATATAAATATACCATAGGCAACATAGAATGTGTATTCCTCACAGCAAAGCAAAGTGAGATCTGGGAATCTTTGTGAATTTCAGTTATCCTGATACCAATTTTCTGAACATATCCAGTTACCCTGTGTCTTCTTGCTGTCTTTATCTGTACTGCTTTTCTCCAGCCAGATTATGCAGTTTACTTCCCCTAAGACATCTCTGCTCCTACTGAGCTACTTTATTTTACAACCCCAAGCCAGAAATTTTCACTGTTGCCAGAAACGTTTCTCACTTCCAATGTTTCTCTTTGTGGATGTTGTTGTACCACCATCGCATTGTGATAGAAATGAATTAGCTAGTGAATACAAATTTTAGGTGATTATGAATTTTGTGGTTCAAGTTTTTGGTTAGTTTGTTTTTGTGCTTATGGAGGGAGTATTATCTGACATAATTAAATTGTGTAATCTTAACTTCCTTTAAATGTTCATACAAAAGACTTTTGCTTTAAAAAAGAAGCAGTAGTACAACCTATGTTTGGATTTGGGGAATTCAGTTATAACACAGCCAAAATAATAACTATCTAACTACCAGAAATATGGGTACAAACTATTATTAAATGCAAATTATTTGTTTGCCTTAGTAGAATAGTCAAGAAAATTAATTTAATCTCTTAAATTAAACAAAAATAGTGAATGTTAATAACCAGAAATAAAATATAAAATTCAGCAGCTTTCTTATGAAGTATTATAGCCAGTTAGAAATCTTTAAAAATCTCATCCACAATAGAAACAAAACACAAAATTCATGGTACAGTGAATGTACAGTATCTATCAAAATAATCTGCAAAATGTGTTAGGAATTTTAAAGAACATCAAAAGAATGTAGAGGTGAACCTTTTACCTAAGTGAGAAAATAAAGTGGTTTAGAGATGTATCTCTCCCAAATTTCTTTGTATATCTGAGATGATTCCAAGATTAACTTTGCAATTTCAATAAGTGATTCTAGTAATCATCAAAAAAACAATAGGTAAAAAGACTCTAGAAAAAATTTTAATTTTAATGACATAATAATATTAAAATATTCTAAAATATATAAAGTATAAAATACATTTTAATATACAGTAAATCAGAATGTGGTCATTAATAAATGATATAATAATAATAAAAATACATCAACAACATAGATGCACAATTTGGCAGGTAAATTGAATGGCATGCACAGAAACAGATCCTAGTACATATTATGTTGTATTTTAAGATAATATTGCTTATCATAAGTTGATGAATCATTTAATATTAATGCTAAGATAGTTAACTATTTATTAAAAAGTCATAACAAATATTTAAATAAATTAAAAGCTAAATAGAATTAACTATTATAAAATACAAAAAAAATAAGTAGATAACATTGGGATAGTAACAGATTTTTAAGCAAAAAATAATAATAATAGAACACATTAAAGAGGCAAAAATGGATTTTAGCTGGTTACAATCAATAATTATTATATGCCAAACTTACCATACTCAGAACTAAAAACCAAGAAGCAAACTAAGTGGATTATTTTAAATTTTACATCAAATGACACATATTTAAATATAATAAAATATCATATAAATTAATATGAAAATATCCAGTCGATATTCATAAGTATGTTGTAACTGTTAATTCTTTAAACATGTTTTAATACACTATGAAGGCCCATAAATTGCAGTTGGCTGATATGCCTTTTAAGTGTCTTGTAATCTCATAATAACAGAGTTTTTTTTTTTTAACATCAACACAATTGATATTTGGGGCTGATAATTACTGTGGGAGACTGTCCTGTGTAAAGTTGGATGCTTAGTATCATCCTAGCCCTCTATCTAGATTCCAGTAGCACTTCCCAGGTTGTGATAACCAAAAATATCTTCAAACTGTCAAATGTCCCATGAAGGGCAAAATCACCTGTGGTTGAGAACCAATGCTCTATAAGCTCTTTCCTCCATCCCCATCTTTTTCTACCCTGGCAGATTATTCATCAGAGAGCTTGGGAGGTTTGTTGCATGGAGTGGTCCATGATCCACAATATGGATTTTGCCAATTACATCTCCCTGGTCTAACATAACACATGCTCAGTATGTAAATGATTGTATTTAGAGGATAGGTCATGTCATAGGTGGCTGGAGACATTCTTATTTCTTCCCCTTCTCGCCCACCAAATCAAGTCAATGAAGTCCTTTGTTATCAAATCTCTAATGTCTTTCAAATTTGCTTACTTTCTTCCTTCTCACTAAACTACCTTAGTTCAAACTACAATCATCTCTCACCAGGATTAATACCACAGCCTCCTAACTGGTCTCTGTTTTTCCAGTCTTAGCCCCATCCAAGCTCTTCTTTCTTTCCACAGAAACTCAGGTGGTCTTTCTAAAATGCTCACCTAATTATACCAAGCATGGCCCTGCACCTCTCTTCAAACACTGAAAACCCTTCAATAACTCTCCATGTCCCTCAGGGTATTGTCTGAATTCCTTTCTGGGGCTTACTAAGTATTTTGTGATTGGATGGCCTCTTACTTTTCTAGTTCCTTTTCTATCCCCTATACTTCCAAATGGCTTTCCATACTTTCTCTTCATGTATGTATAATTCATAAACAATGTATACTCTTATTTTTGTGTTTAAATTTTGCGTAAATGGTAGCATATTGTTCCTATTCTTTTGCAATTCACTTCTTTTTAGATTTTCTTAATTCATGTAGATCTAGTTCTTTACTG
The DNA here is from genome assembly GCF_028021215.1 of Eschrichtius robustus. Classification (NCBI taxonomy): domain Eukaryota; kingdom Metazoa; phylum Chordata; class Mammalia; order Artiodactyla; family Eschrichtiidae; genus Eschrichtius; species Eschrichtius robustus. Next base: position 14,058,584 of record NC_090836.1, on the reverse strand, counting down.
TCCAACAATCCATTGCTTAAAAAATTTTACTTTAATAAACAATTTACCTTTCTACTTCAATACCTTTGTGTCTCTAGTACTGGCATAAAGTTGCTATTCAAAAAAAAAAAAAAAGTTGATGGGATTTCCCTGGTGGTGCAGTGGTTAAGAATCCGCCTCCCAATGCAGGGGACACGGCTTCGATCCCTGGTCCGGGAAGATCCCACATGCTGCAGAGCAACTAAGCCCATGCACCACAACTACTGAAGCTTAGAGCCCGTGCTCTGCAACAAGAGAAGCCACCGCAATGAAGAGTAGCCCCCGCTCACCACAACTAGAGAAAGCCCACACACAGCAATGAAGACCCAATGCAGCCAAAAATAAATAAATAAAATAAATAAATAAATTTATTAAAAAAACAAAAAAAAGATTGATATGCATGAAGACTAAAGATAAAGGAAGTAGTTTAAAAATTAAATGTCATAAACATTCAAGGATGAGGTTTAAGAAAAGGCAAAGTGCTGTATTTTTCATGTTTAACACTTGAATCCATCTTTTCCATTTAAAAATTTTTGAAAGAAAATCTAATTTGAATAAAACTAGTTTCATAAACTTATCTCTTCTCCTTTCTGAGCTAGTGATTCCTAAACAACATTCTGTATTGCACTATGTATGTCACAAAGAAATCTCTAATGATGTCATGACATGCAAACAAAATTAAAGTCTATATTATAATAAACTTTTGCCAAATAGCACATTTAGAGAGGAGTGGACTATATTTCTGCAAACCCAAACAAGCAATAAAATGTGGAACAACGTCAAATATTGGGAAATCCTTATTTCTAAAATGTAAGCTTATTCTCTTCATTATTTATTAACAATAATGGAGATAGGTCGGACAGTAATCACAGTTATAGAATATGAGGATAAAATATTTTGGGAAATGTCCTTGTTAGCTATTCTTCCAATCCTTTAACACAAGCATTTTCTATGACCTTAACTAACCTTAACTTCTCATTTATTTACATGTTTACTCCTTAAACATAGAAAAATGTAAACATAACTCACTTTAGGAAAAAATAAAGGATGTTTGTTTAGCATCCAAATAGAAATCATTGATGCCCTATGAAATAATTACGTGATAAGGGAATTTTTATTGAATAGAATAAAGATCATTAACAACAAAAGGGAAATAGGAAAAACAGTCATAATGTGAGACTTCTAGTATATTTTTCTACTCACTTAAGATCAACTGAAATAATAAGATATTGGTGAAATCTGACAAATTTCAGATTGCAATCTGGTAAACATTTGATTTATTCTGAGCTTGTTGATAACACACACTCAAATCTTTTGTTTTATTCATGTGTTAGACAATCACTATTGACAATTAGCACCTACTAATTCCAGATCTGTTGACTTAAGAACTCCTTTCATTTACTTAGATTTACTTGACTTTATTTACAGAGAAGACCTTTGAAAACCAAACACTTAACCACATGCCCAGATCTAAGAAGGTTTGAGGAAGTAGGTCTTGTGCATGATTGAGGGAAAACAGAAAATTCTTAGCATCAAGTACACTGCATATAACTACTGAATAAAAGAATAGTTAGATAAATAGAGAGATAAATAGATCAGATAAATGATAGATGATAGATGGATATATAGATGAGAGAGAGAGAGATACATGCATACATACATACATACATACAAACATAATGGATATCATCTCCTTCAAAATCAAGTTTTTCCAGTGTTCCAAAATTATTTTATGTAAAGGAATTGCCCAAAATATCAAGGAATCCTTTATTCAATTGTCAGTACAAAAACATAGCCCAAATCCAAATTGTAAATTATTTTTGATAACCCAACCTGTTAAATTATCAGTGTCTCTGTGCTTTTGCTGCTTCTAGGATTGTAAATAATTAACAATAGATTTACCTATTTTATGATCTGGAATTCTGTTATTTATTCTATGCCTTCTTTTCTGAGTTCATTTGGCACAAATATCGTATAAGTAATATGTATAATTTCATCATTTAAAAAAATACTCTAACATATATCACTGCTACTTGAGGTCGTTTTCAATGAAGATGATATGCATAGATTTTCAGACCAATTTTAGTTTATATTCTGAAGATATTTTAATAGTCCATATTAAACCATTGTAAGAATTATTAGTATTAGGTAATTTGATATCAAGCATGAAACTTCTGAAATGAAATTTAGAGATGGAGAATAATCTTGGGGAGAAGGGGATGGTTGAGAGAAGTCTGATGTATTCCTTGAAATTAAAAGCAAAATTGAATGCATTGAACTTTTGCCAACTGTAAGTTGTTAAAAAAAAAAAAAAACTGGAATAACTTTCTGCAAAAAAATTTGTTTTGTTGAACTCAGTTTCATCTCTCATCTTTTAATTTCTTCTTATTTGAACTGTATACATTTTATCAAAAATGGAGGTTATATTTAGTATCCAATTATGTATCCAATAACTAGATATGGCCCTAAGTCTAAAAATACATTTTAATTCAATAGAACACCTTGATTCTTATTTCAAAAAAAAAAAAGATATGACTACCAGGGTTATCCTTGTCAAATTTTTCTTTTCAAATTTCCCTTTTCACTTCCAGTTGCACGAAATGGGGGGTCCTCTTCATCCAGTTGTGCTCTTGACCTTCTTTATTTCCATACCTTCAAGAATAGCCTCTACCAGGCATTTCTTCCAACCCTTCTATCTTCAAACTCTTTCATTCTATAGTAACATTCTTCAAGCTCTTCAAGGTTCTTTCCTGTTTTTAAAAAAATGGAAGACGATAGAAAGAAAATCATTTTGAAAGATATTCTTCTTTTAATCTGAGACACTTTTAAACTACTATTCAATAGCTTTTACCTTTACACAAACTACTTACGACATTGGTTTACCCTGGCTGACTATTCTTTCTTCCTATAATTTAACTTCTTTCTCTACTCCTCCAAATAAAATTACTCTGACAAAAATTACTAATAGCACTCATCGAATAAAAACCTTACAGACTTCTATCTAAATATGTACCAGCAGCCTTGACCTATGTCTCCTTTGAACTTCAGGATATATATCAAACTTATCTATTAAACATACAGCAATCTAAAACTCATTCTAAAAGTGAACTTAACAAGTTTCTCTCAAAATCAATTTTTTGACCTTTATCCTTTCTCCCAATTAGTCTTAACATCTTTTGAGTCTAGTTTCCTTTTGAGAAATGTTTATCCCATACTTTAGGGATTGGTTGGCATGGGAGAGAGGATAGGAAATTACTACAATGAGAGGGGAATATATCAGTGTTTCTTCACCCCAGTCATACACTGGCATTACCTAGGGAGCTTTTGGAAAATACTGATGCCCAAGACACCGCCCCCTACTATTCTGATTTAATGTTTCTGCGTCATCCACTATATGCTGGACACCATGCTAGACACCTGGAATAAAATGCTAAGCAGGCGAGGTATGGTCTCTGCCAGCACATAGTTTTTAGTCTACTGATGGAAACAATTAAACTGGCAATGACTTTTTAGGATAATAAGCACTATAATAGAAAATATACAGATGGTTGTCACAGAACAAGCAGACCACCTAACTCAGATTCAGGTTAGGAAAGGCCTCTGAAAGAAGTCACTTCTGAAGGGAGACCCAAAGGAATTAGCCAACCAGAGGTGAGAAGAGCTGTCTGTGCAGAAGGAACAGTGTGTGCAAAGATTAGAGACAAGAGGCTCAATGAAAGGAATGAAAACAGTTCAGTGTGTCTAAAACCAGGAACAAGTTAGAGGAAAGGTGTTAGAGCTGAAATTGGAAAAGTGAGCAAGGACCATATTATAAAGTTCTAGTCTCTAGGGGAAGACATTAAACATTCCTAACTAGGGGCAAAAATGTCAGTCACGGGTTCATCAGGTCATGACCTTGATAAACATGGTGGTAAGGAGAAACTGAAACTTTGAGGGGATTATAAAGTGTTTTAACAGGGGAAAAAATTTATCTTTTGTATTTTAAAAACCTTTTTCAAAACTTTCATTTTTGTGTTGGGTCAGAAATATCTATGCTACAATCCACAAAGTATTAACCAGGAATTATGAAATCAATAAATTTTCCTAAAAGTCTATGAGTCAGTGTTTCTTGTTTGCTTCTTAATTCTGTTGTCCTGAAAGGACCATGAAACCATGTAGGAAGTCCCAGTGGATTACTCACCACCATGTCCTCAAGTCAATAACCTGGAAGTGATGATGAACCTGTCCCTCTTCTTCCTCCTAGAGACCACAAATGCTTCATGCACACATTCAGACACAAAGTCCTCTATATTTTTCTTTCTAAATATTTCTAGAATCTACCTTCTTCTTTCATTCTTTTATTACTTGCCTGATTGTGGTAGGCAGAATAAGAGTTCCCTAAAGATGTAGATCCTAATCCCAACAACATGCAAATATGTTACCTTACATGGCAAAAAGGACTTTACAAATGTGAATAAGGTTAAAGGTCATGAGATGGAGTCATTTTCTTGGATTATCCAGGTAGGTGCAATTTAATCGTATGAATCTTTAAATGTGGAGAACCTCTTCCAGCTATGGTCAGAGACAGAGATGTGATGATGAAAGTAGGTTCAAAGAGAAGCTATATGGCTGGCTTTGAAGATCAAGAATGGGCCACAAACCAAGGTATGTGGATGGCCTCTGAAAGCTGAAAAATCAAGTCCTGGAGCTTTCAGAAAGGAACATAGCCTTCCAACACCTTGATTCTTTTTAGTTAACAGACTTTACTTTTTAGAGCAGTTTTAGGTTTACAGTAAATTGAGCAGATAGTACAGAGAGTTCCCATAGATTCTATTCTCTACCCTTCTCAAAGTTTCCCTATTACTGACATCTCTTTCATTAGTACAGTACATTTATTACAATTGATGTACCACTAGTGATACATTATAATTAACTAAGTCTATAGTTTACATTAGGGTTCACTGTTTGTTTTGTTCAGTTCTATGGGTTTCAACCAATGCATAATGTCATGTAATCACCATTAAAGTATCATAAAGAATAGATTCACTGCCCTATAAATTCCCAGTGCTCCATCTATTCAACCCTCTTCTTCTCCCCTTAAAACCCTGACAACCATTAATCTTTTTTATTGTCTCTATGATTTTGCCTTTTTCAGAATGTCATATAGTTAGAATCATATAGTATATAGCCTTTTCATTAAGCCACTTTCACTAAACAGTGTGCCCTAAAAATTCCTCAGTATCTTTTCCTGGCTTGATCTCTCATTTATTTTTATTGCTGAACGGTATTCCAATGTATTGGTGCACTAAAATTTGTTTACCCATTTACCTTTAAAGGACATCTTGGTTGCTTCCAGTTTTTAGCAATAATGAATACAACTTCTATAAATATTTGTGTGCAGTTTTTTGTGTGGATATAAGTTTCCAACTCATTTAGGTAAATACCTCGGAGCACATTACTGGATCACATAATAATCACATAATAAGACTACATTTAGCTTTGTAAGAATCTGCCAAATCTCCCCACCAGCAATGAATGAGAGTTCCTGTTGCTCCATATCTTTGCCAGAATTTAGTATTATGTTTTTTAAATTTTAGCTCGTCTAATAAGCAGGTAGTAGTAACTCATTCTTGCTTTAATTTGTAATTCCTTCGTGACATATGATGTTGAGCATCTTTTCATAAGCTTACTGCCATTTGTATATCTTCTTTGGTAAGGTGTCTGTTCAGGCTTTTGCTTATTTTTAAATTGGGTTGTTTGTTTTCTTATTTTGAGTTTTAAGAACTCTTTGCAAATTTTGCATAACAGTTCTTTATCAGAGGTCTTTTGCAAATTCTCCCAGCCTATAGCTTGTATTCTCATTATTTTGACATTGTCTTTCACAGAGCAGAGGTTTTTAATTCAGTGAAATCCAACTTACCAATTTTTTAATTCATGGATTTTTTTTTTTTTTTGGTGAATAAAACTTGTCAAACCTCAAATTACCTAAATTTCCTCTGATGTTATCTTCTAAAAGTTTTATAGTTTTGCATTTTACAGTTAGATCCATGATCCATTTTGAACTAATTTTGGTAATATGTGTAAGGTCAGTGTCTAGATATTTGGTTTTTTTTTGCATGTAGAAGTCCAGTTGTTCCAGCACCATTTATTATCAATAAAAAGACTATCCTTTCCCTATTGAATTGCCTTAACTCTTTTGACAAAGATCAGTTGACCATATGTGTGTGTGTCTATTTTAGGGCTAACTATTCTGTTTCATTACCGATTTGTCTATTCTTTCACCGATACCATACTGTCTTGGTTATCATGATTCTATAGTAAGTCTTGAGGTTGGGTGGTGTCAATTCTCCAACTTTGATCTCTTCTTTAATATTGCATTGGCTATTCAGGGTCTTTTGCTCTTGCATATACATTTTGGAATCAGTTTGTCGATATCTAAAAAGTAAGTTGCTAAAATTTTTATTGGGATTGCTTGCATGTATAGATCAGGTTAGAAGAACTGACATCTTAACAATGTTGAGTCCTTCTGTCCAGGAACATGAAATATCTCTTCATTTATTTAGTTCTTCTTTGATTTCTTTTATTGGAGTTTTGTAGTTTTCTTTATATAGATCTTGTGCATATTTCGTTAGATTTATATCAAATATTTAATTTTTGGAGCTAATAAAATGGCACTATATTTTTAATTTTATATTCCAATTGTTAACACCAGGTACATAAAAAACCAACTGACATTTGTATACTAAAATTTGTATATTATATTTGTATCCTGCAACTTTGCTATATTCACTTATTAGCTCCAGGAATTTTTTGTTGTTGTTGTTGATTCTTTGGCATTTTCTACATAGACATTAAAGTCATCTGCAGACAGTTTTATTTCACCTTCTCAATCTGTTTAACTTTATCTCCTTTTCCTATCTTACTGAATTATGTAAGACTTCCAGTATGATATTAAATAGAAATGGTAAGAAAAGACATCCTTGACTTGTTCTTAATCTTTAGAGGAAAGCATCTAATTTCTCACCATTAAGTATGTTGTTAGCTGTGGGGTTTTGTAGATGTTCTTTATCCAGTTGAAGAAGTTCCTTGTTGTTCTTAGTTTCCCTAGAGTTTGAAGAAAGGATGTTAGATTTTTGTCAAAGGCTTTTTCTATATCTATTGATATAACTATATGAGTTTTCTTCTTTAGCCTGCTGATGTGACTGATTTCATTAATTAATTTTCAGGTGTTGAACCAGCCTTATCTACCTGGAATAAATACCACTTGGTCAAGGTATGTAATTCTTTTTGGTGGGGAGTGGGGAAGGGGAGAGTTTGTTGTTGTTTAGACCTGCTAATATATCATTGAGAATTTTAATGTTCATGAGAGATATTAGTCTGTAGTTTTCTTTCTGTGTAATTTCTTTATATGGTTTTCATATTAGGGTAAAACTGGCCTCATAGGACGAGTTAGGAAGTATTCACTTTGCTTCTATTTTCTGCAAAAGACAGTAGAGAATTGGTATTGTTTTTCTTCTTGAAGTAATAAAATTAGAGCAAATAACAAATATTTAAGATCTACTTGCTTAATTTTATAATGGTCTTCTTTTTCTAGTTTCCTAAAATGGTAGCTTAGATTATTGATTTTAGGTCTTCTTTTTTTCTAATGAATACATTCTATGCTATAAATTTCCCTCTAAACACTGCTTTTGCTGCATTCCACAGATATTTATGTTATATTCTAATTTACACTTAGTTCAAAATACTTTTAAATTTTTCTTGATATTTCTTCTTTTGACTCATGTGGTATTTAGAAGCGTGTTGTTTAATCTCCAGATGCAATTTTCCAGCTATCTTTTTGTTATTGATTTCTAGTTTAATTCCATTGTGTTTTTAGAGCATATTTTATATGACTTCTTACCTTTTAAATTTGTTGAAGTATGTTTTATGGCCCAGAATATGATCTATTTTGGTGAATGTTCCATGTGACTTTGAGAAGTATGTGTATTCTGCTGTTATTGAATGAAATATTCTATAAATGTCAATTAGACCCAGTTGACAGATGGTGCTGTTCAGCTCAGTTATATCCTTACTAATTTTCTGCCTGCTGGACCTGTCAGTTACTGATAGAGGAATGTTGAAGCTTCCAGCTATAACAGTGGATTTGACTGTTTCTCATTGCACGTTTTTCAATTTTTGCCACATGTAATCCCACGCATTTTAGGTACACACGCATTAAGGGTTGTTATGTGTTCTTGGAAGACTGACCTATTTATCATTCTACAATGCCCATCTTATCCCTGATAACTTTTCTTGTTCCACAGTCTGCTTATTCCTGAAATTAATTTTGATACTCCAGCTTTCTTTTGATTTGTGTTAGCATGGAATATTTTCTCTAGTTTAAATTGAGGATTTGTATGATTTCTTTTTTCTTCTCTCTTGGGATACCAATTATACTTCATTTTTATATTTTTCAGTAGCTTCCCTAGAGTTTCCATGTACACTGACAACTAATCTAAGTCCATTTTCAAATAAAATTATACCACTTCACAGACAGTTTAGCTTTCCTTACAGCAGAGAATTTCCAATTCCTTTCTCCAGTCCCTTATAGCATCCCTATCATTCATTTCACTTATCCATAAGTGGTAAATTACCCAATACATCTTTGCTATAATTATTTTGAACAGTTATCTATAACACCAATTAACAATAAGAAAGTTAAAAGTTTTCATTTTATCCTCTTTTATTTCTTCTTTAATGCTTTTCATTTCTTTACATAAATCTGGGTTTCTTATCCACGTCATTTTCCTTTCCTCTGAAAAATTTATTTCACCACTCCTTGCAAGGCAACAATTCCCTGGTTTCTGAGAAGTCTACTGGCAACAATTTTCTAGCTTTATTTTTCTGAGAAATTTTTATTTCTCCTTCACTTTTGAATAATAAGTTCACTGGATACAAAAGTTTTGGCTGATGGATGTTTTTTCTTTCAACATTTAAATATTTCACTCTATACCCCACTCTCTTATTGCTTGCAATGGTTTGTGATGACATCCTTAATTTTAACACAGTGTGGCCCATGTCAGACTTCTGACCTACAGAACTGCGAGATAATAAATCTGTATTGTTACAAGCCGCTAAGTTTGTGGTAAATTGTTATGGCAGCAATGGAAAACTAATACTCTAGTTCAGGTCTTCAATATCGCTTAGCTTAAGTAACCTCTAACTGATCATTCTATCTCAAGGTTCATCCTCCTCAAATCCGTCTTTGATACTGCTATCAGAGTGATTGATCAAAACTAAAATTAGACAGTGACTTAGGAATCTACTTAAAACTCTGTAGGCTACAAAATAAAGACCAAATACCACAACATAAAATATGAAGCCCTCCATGATCTGGCCCCACCTACCTATTTAACTTTAGTTTTCATCATACATTCACTTTATCTTCTCATGATACCAAATTGCTTATAACTTATACTAGAAGAAATTCTTTGATTTCAAGCAAGCAGAAATGAAATCTGGTTAATATAACAAAAATGGAATTTATAAAAAGGATTCTAGATTAAGTAGTTTTAAAAAACCTTGGAAGATGAGGATCTTTCTATCTAGAAAGTTGGCATCAAATGAATCAGCACCAATACCACTACCATTTCTTTTCATGTGCCTGCTCAAGCCTTAAATTCTCAAGAATACAGAGGAGAGAATTAACTTTTCCTATGTCAAGAGCACTTACTTCTCTCCAATCTCACTATCTCCATGTACCATCCATGTGGTCAGGGACAGTAGGATAGATTGATCCATGTCTTTGGCCCAGGAACTGAGATCTGTAACCTCAACGAAAAAGAAGAGAAACTATTGGGCAGACAAAAATGAGAACATCAGCACTAGGTTCCCTGTAAAAGAAAAAACTCTTTTTCTGTACTCACAAGACTTCTGACACTGAATGTGTTGGTTTTCCACACCGAGCAATTCTCCAGTTCTCTGTGGATAGCAACTGGGTGTCTTAAAATTTAATTCATTGTAACACTAACTACCTGGAGTTAATACAGACCCAACAGGTTAAGGGCTCAGTCCCCCAGGACTGTCTCCACTTCAGTCACCAGTCACAAGTCTGAGCCTCCCATACATCTGACTAACTATAACTCAGGGGTTTCCAATACCCTTCCTTCTGTTTGATAATGTGCTATAACAGTTCACAGAACTCAGGAAAACTCTTCACTTACTGTTACCAGTTTATTAGAAAAAGAAACAACTCAGAACAGCTAAATGGAAGAGATGCATAGGACAAAGTATGGGGAAGGGAACAGAGCTTCCGTACCATCTCCTGGCATGCCATCCTCCAAGCACCTTGATGTTTTCAGCCACTCAGATGTTCCAAACCTCATCACTTAGTGTTTTTATAGAGGCTTCATTGCATAGACATGGTTGATTACATCATTGACCATTGGTGCCTAAGTCGGTCTCCAGCTCCTCTTCCTTTCCTGAAGATCAGAGGATGGAGCTGAAAGTTGCAATACTCTAATCATGCCTTGGTATTTCTGGCAACCATCCCCCATCCTCTAAGAGTAACTTCATTAGCATAAATTCAGGTATGGTTGAAACGGGCTTATTATGAATAAAAAAAAATCTTCCTTTCTTCCATATCACTCAGGAAATTCTAAGGGTGTTAGGAGCTCTGTGCCAGAAACCAGAAACAAAGACTAAATATATATATATATATTTTATTATTATTATTATTACTTCACTATAGCACACCTTGGATTCATTATATTGACATTTTCTACGTGTATGTCAGTTTCCCCAAGTAGAATTTGAACCTAAGGTTTTCCACAATGGTTTTACAAGATTAGACAGACCAACAGAACTTTCTTCCCTTCTTCCTTCGTGCCTTCCTTCCTTTTCATGCCCAAGAGCAGTTTCAACCTTTGTGCACTAAAGCATAAGTTCTAAGTGAAGAGCATTACACATTTTAAGTTCAAGACAATCTTGTTTATACTTTAAGGAACAGAGTACCCCCCAAGCTGATATCAGAATTACAAATCTAGTCATAAAAATAGATGTGTGATCAATCAAAATATTAGATAAAAGGCAGATACAGAATTGCTTTCCCCTAATAACTATACTGTTTATGTTAAAATTTAATAAAAATTTTACTACCAGCAACAAACATTTAGAACAGCACACCTCATGTCATATTCTCCAAAAACAAACAAACAAATAAAAGAGTATTCCTTCCATATCTGACCAAAAAATCATGAAATTATAGGCAACAACAGTTTTCAAGTCACTGGCCTTCAAGACACAACGTTCAGTGCTCCCTGAGAGATGGGAAGCAAATAAAGTGAGCCCTTTGATTGCCCCAGTTAGCTGCTGTGAGAACATACCCAGGTTGCTGCCCAGGAAGGGGGATCCCAGGCAGAGCTCGGCAGGATCTATGAGGTGAACAGTTGGAGCTGAGAGTCTAGGTAGAGCAAGGAGGCTAGAGTTCAAAGGACAGAATGCCAAAGAGGAAGGAGCTATACACTGAGAAAACTTTGATGACCTCCACAGGGTCCTCCTTGAATATTCAGCTGAGTACTTTTTAGCCCACGCATGTGTAAAATTACCTGAGGCTGGGGAACGAGCACCTTCCACAGAGCCAGAAATTAGTCTTTTCCTACAGCCAGACTGGAAAACTTCATAATAAGGGCATAAGGCAGAGTACACTGACGTGTCTTACTTCAATAGGGGAAAACTTCGCTATAGACTGAACACTGTTGCAGTACCATCTAACAAAGCGAGAAAGCAAGATCTGAAAGGATCAAATGTTTCAAAGAGAGCAAAGCTCAAGGATATTTACAGGAATACAAAAGCATCCAGTACCCAGTAAGATAAAATTCACAATGTCTGCCAATCAATAAAAAATTATCAAGTATGTAAAAAAGCAGGGAAATCAAACTCATAAAGGAGAAAAATCTGTTTTCCATATGTTCAAAAAGTTATATGGATAAATATAAGATATTTTAAAAGACTCAGATCAAACTTTTAGAGAGGAACAATACAAAGTATGCAATGAAAAGTACACTGTCTAGGATTACATTTTAGACATTGCAGAACAAAAGATTAGTAAATTTGAAGACACAGCAATAGAAACTATCCAAAATGAAATACAAAGAGAAATGAGAATTTTTTGAAATGAACAGAATATCGTTTACCTGTGGGACAAGTTTCATTGACCTAATATACTTGTAAATGAGGCTGAGAGAAAATATTTGCAGGTCATATATCTGATGAAGGACTAGCATCTAGAATGTTTAAAAAAACTCTCAATCCTCAATATTAAGAGAAGAGACAAGCGAATTTTTTAAAAAAGACAAAAATTTGAACAAACACTTTACCAAAGAAGATATATAGATGCAAATTAAGAACATAAAAAGATGCTCAATATCATCAATCATAGATAAATGCAATTTAAAACTACAAGGAGATACCACTACACACCTTTGGGAACTGCTGATATTAGAAAGATTGTTCATGCCAAGTAGTGGTGATGACATAGATGAACTGTTACTCTCATACACTGCTGATAGGAATCTGAAGAGGTACTACCACTTTAGAAAAGTTTGGCAGTCTTTTATAGCTAAACTTACACACCTACTATATGATCCAGCCATTTCACTCCTGGGTTTGCCTAAGAAAAAATTAAAATATATGTCTATACCTAGATTTTATACGACTGTTATAGCAACTTTGTTTAGAATAGCCTAGTCAAAACCTGGAACCGACCCAAATGTTCATCAACATGTAAATGGATAAACAAACTCTGTTACGTCATACCAACAGAATACTACTCAGGAATACAGAGGAATAAACTATTGATACGTACTACAATAACTAAGATCTACAATAAACTAATAAACAAAGGCATAAACTACTGATACATACTGGAACATCAATGAATCTTCAGATAATTTTGCTGAATTAAAGAAATCTGATAAAAAGATTGCATTCTGTGTGATTTCATTTATAAAAATCTAGTAAATACAATCCAATCTATAGTGACAGTGGTTGTCTAGTAATGGGGAAAGGAGAGGTTACCCGGGAGTGATAGGAGGAAGAAATTACAAAAAGACATGAGAAACTTTGGTCAGTGATAGAGATACAATTATCTTGATTATGGTGATACATTCATGGGTATGTACATGTTAAACACATCAAATTATATTCTTTAAGTATGTGCAATTTACTGAAGGTCAATTATGTATCACTAAAGCTTTTTAAGAGGTAGTATCCATTGAAAGAGACAAAAGACTATTGTACAGCTGGACATAATTCTAAATTTACCCTTTTTTTTTTGTAAATAAAATTTTATTGGAACATAGACACACCTGTTTGTTTAAGCACCATCTATGGCTACTTTTACACTATGAGGATTGAGCTGTTTCACCTTCTCCATTCCAACCCAACCCAGAAGCAGGTCAGAGGAAAGAAATGCAAAAAGACAAAGTCCTGGGAATTCTTATTAAGCCAGGAAATCTCTCACATTTGGGGGAGAATACTGAGGGGATGAGAAGAAAAAGAAATGGGAAAAACTCTGAGCAGCTTATGTACCTGTTTATCAGCTCTGGAACTCAGTAGCAGCATAAGTAAATGGTAGAACTCCGAATTTGGTGTAGCCAAGCAGTGCATAAAGTCATAATCAGAAAAACCTAATTATAGAAGGAAAAAATTGAACATAAGTGACAAGATGATTCAAGGCGAAGAGACCAGGTAAAAGAGCTGTCAGGTGATGTTTCTCTCCACACCCTCACACTCCAAGGGATTCATTGCTGGCGTCTCAGTCTCTCTCAGTACTTTAAAACTTCTGGCATCATTTTGCCTGAAGCTGGGGATGCGGTGGCAAGAGTTGCTAAGCATAGAAAGGGAAGATGGACCACTTTAATTTTTAAAAATAAGCAAAAGCTTTTGGGTTCCACAATGAGTCTGTGGAACCATTTTAAAATTCTCCCAAAGGGGTAAGAGATATTCTTAACTAAGTGGCATGAATGTGTCTCAGAAGAGCAAAGAGGACTTCCCTGGTGGTCCAGTGGTTAAGACTCTGCGCTTCCACTGCAGGGGGAATGGGTTCAATCTGGGAACTAAAATCCCACATGTGGTGTGGCCAGAAAAAAAAAATTCATTCTTTAAAAAAAAGAAAGAAAAAAGAAGAGCAAAGGAATCTCAGATGAGAGAGAGGGGACTTGAGTTCTCCAAACAAATGGTACACACATTCAGGTAATGACCAAGCATCCTGCCATACATCCTCAAGTGTTAGAAGAATCAATTGAGCATGAAATGTTGTCATCAAACTGTGTATCTGAAAGATGATGAGGTATCATATAAAGTGAGGAAGAAGTCAAAGTGAGCTTTGATGGGGCTGACCATGTTAAACACCAACAGATTAAAAGAAATGATGTCATATATGCAAACCACAGCAGTTAAAAGGAGGGAAAAAAGAGGAGGAAGAAGGAAAGGAGGGGGAGAAGAAGTAAAAGAGATAGAAAGGAAAATAATAGAAAAAATATAAAGATAATGAAGAGATTCGCCATGAGTGCTTCATTCTATATCATTACCTAATCAGAACACAAATTGGATTTCTTTAAAATCCACAAAGATGAAATTATTTTTTAAAAAGCAGAATAGAATAAGAGGGTAATTGTAGTGTTAAGGACACAAATTGAAGAAAACCATTTTATAATTAAATGTAAAAGTATAGAGAAAATGTCTTTAAGATTTTTACTTATGGCCTGGGATGAAGGGATTTTATTTGGATTTCTTAGGACTTCTCTTTTACTTCTCAATAAGCACATAAAACTAGCACCATTAAAATGCAGTAAGTAAAATGTTTAATAAAGTATGTTGATAAAGCTAAAATCCAAAGTAGGACCTTAGAACAAGCACTTTATATGATCACAGTAAATTCATAAAGAAAAAAATCAAAATGATTAAAACAATTAGAAGATAATAGATATGAAATACAAATATGATCATATCTAAATATTACTGGTTTCTCTGAAGTAAGAAACTAAACAAATGGCATAGAAAAAAATTTCAATGATATAATACAAGAAAACTTTCTGAAATTAAAGAACTGAATCTGTACTTTATATGAAGATATTGTGTTCCACAAAAAAACCATACCATCAATAAAAATGACTCATGGGGACTTCCCAGGCAGCCAGTGGTTAAGACTCTGCACTGCCAGTGCAGGGGGTGCAGGTTTGATCCTTGGTCAGGGAACTAAGATCCCACATGCTTCGCGGCATGGCCAAAAAATTTTTTAAAAAAGGACTAATGTAACAAATAGTGCAAAAGTGCAAAGTACTATGTCAGTGCACAGGTGAGAAAAATTAAATCCTACCAGTGGAATTAGAGAAGGCTTCATGGCAGAGATATCATTTGAGATGTGCCTTAAGAGGTGGATTTCTTTGGAAGATGATGGTGGGGAAATATGCAGACAATAGCTTGAGTAAAAGTAAAGTGAGAAATTATAAAGGACTATTTGGAAAAATGCATGAATGGAAGGTTGACAGACAGGTAAAGGTGGATGTGGATCTAAAGAGCAGAAGTAATTGAGAAAAGGTAACCAATGTACTAAACCTGAATTTCATTCTGTAGGCAATAGGAAATTGTTGGCATTTTTTGAATTAGGCTTCTACATATCACTTTTTTCTTCCAATGCAGAAGTCCTACCCCTAAGGCAAGAACTTAAAATAAAGGCTATGATTAATATTTCAGACTGAATTGCCCTTTCCTCAAAACTGGCAGAGCTTAGCCCATGGTTTCCAACCTAGGATGTTTGGCAATGTCTCGAGACATCTTGGTTGTCATATCTGGGAGAAGGGTGCTATTGTTGCCTAGTGGGAAGAGGCCAGGTATGCTGCTATTCATGCTAAAGTGCAAAAAACAGCCCTCCTCCCCCCACAACAAAGAATTATCAGCCTCAAAATGTCAGTACTACTGAGGCTGAGAAACCCTGGTCTAAAGCTAGGCTAACCAACAAAACCAAACCAAATACTTACCAATTTTCTGTTGAGATGTCCAAGCAGTTACAACACTCCAAATGCCTCTCCTTACTATCCACAAACTCGTTGTACCAATGCAGAAATATCTCTCTAACCCCATTCCATCCAAAAACACTGTATCTATTTAATCCACTATGCTGCTCATCCTTGATAACCAAAGATACTGGCCAAATAAATTCCATTTCTATATTCCCTCATGTTTTGAATTTTATTCCAATATAATTCTATACTTCTTCCCTCCAACTAATTCTCCCATTGCTGTCTTATTCTGCACTTTCTACTTATTCACAGAATGCTCATATACTTTTCTATAGCTTTCTCAATTGTCCTAAGCACCATGAGGGCTGGGAGGAGAGTAGACATTCATCTCAACTCCTATTTCTTCTTTTAAACTATAATGTCACTTTCTTGAAATTACTTTTTAGGCTCATGACACTTGGCTACATAATCTCAACATTTCCTTTATCTGTCATTTTTGATCCTCTCATGATCTAAATTTATTAAGAACACTGAAACTCTCATTACAAATACAGTAATGATCATGAGTATCTCCAGTGCTTATATACACAACTTTCCCAATACCCTAGTCCCACAGACCTCTTCAATTGTAGGAAGTCTATATCCCTTTTATATCACTCTTTTAGTCATTCATACCCCAAAGCACATCACTTTGAACCGGTCCACTCCTGAAAAAACAAGCAACAACAAAAATCAGTATCACAGTTCTTTACTGCTATATCAGCCAAGGAATCTAGGTACAATAGAAATCAACTCTTGCTAATTTAAGCAGGAAAAAAACTACTGAAAGAAAATTGAGTAACTAAGACAATGATCAGGAAGGCTGGAATGCAGCTCAGAAAATGGCAGCTCAAAGTGAAGACAGGTAGGCAGAACAGCAGCTGTGAGCATGCAACTGAATCCACCATCAAGGACTCCACTCACCACTACCAAAGTCTCTGATTACCGGAGTTGAAGCTTGATTTACTGCCACTCTCCACTGCATATTAGATGTGGCTACTGCCACTGCCAAATGGATTTTCCATTGTCTTCCATCCTTTGCAAGACTAGTTCCTTATTTAAAATTCAAGACAAATGTGTTTCATGCCATCTTGCCTTAGTGCAAACCTCCCCATTGCTTTCCCCTACTGGAAAGCTCATTTTTCAAAATCTAGCTCAAAAATGTCCTATGAAGCCTTGTCTGTCCCACCCAGTAGTTAATCATTCCTTCCTTTGCATCATCTATGTATCTATTACCTCACTAAATCATTTGTAGTATTGTATTGCAATGATTTATTTGTAAGTCTGTATTTCCTACCAAATAGCCAGTGCCTTGAAAGCAAACACCATAGTTTATTTATCTGTGATTCTCCAGCACAGTGTTTAACATATTGTAGGTGTAAGAATAATTTACTGCTGAGAGGATATCATCCTTCTCGTTTTCACATCAATACTGAGGACTCCCTGTTGTGTTTTATAAAGAATTTCCATGTTTTTTTATGAATGGATAGAGTTGATTTTTTAGATTAAAGTTAAAGAACATTGTGATGTAGACCAAGCAAAGCTATCCTTGTGTGTAGGCAGAGTGGATGTGGGCTTAAAGGCACCTACCTCAGATACCACCTCCACTACTTTTGAAGATATCCCATTGGTTCTGGAAAGGTCCCTATTAAAATACAAACGTTCAGACATGTCAGCAGTAGGTTATTAGATAACTGTAGAGCACAACAGGATGTGAGAAGTGAAAACAGAGGAAAAGAGGTTAAGAAAACTCTGGGGTTTGAGTTCTACAAGGTGGGAAGAGTTAAGCGAGTGTCCCAGTGGGGGGGCCTAGGACCAAAAAAGGCACCCCACTGGGACACTCACTTAACTCAGAGTGATTATAGCTCTGAGTTATCAGAATATCAGAGTTTAACTTCACCTCGGTTACAATTTTGCCCAGGTCAAACCAGCCATAATCAAAGATAAGTGCAACATTTGAGAGCCTGCAAAACAAATTTCACCCTGTTTTTTGAATCCCTAAAGTGAGAATACATTTACATTTTGAATATTAATATAATAATTTCAGTTTTCCAGGTTGCTTTTCAATGAAACATAGAATGATACTAAGAAATTTTCATAGTTGTGAGGGGAAATAAAGAAACATAGTATATTTTATAACTAGGATGAAAATAAAAATACAGTAAGAATATAAAATTGAGATTTCATACCATGGCATAAAATGGACTTGTGATTATAGGGACCTAGTTTTGAAAAGAAGTTATGTATTAAAGCAATAATTGAGGTTAAACTCTCAGTACTCTCAACCCCTTCTGGTACTCTTATGTGTTGTGCATAGGCTAAACTGTAATAACATAGAAGGACAAGGAGGAAAAACTACACCAAGGGTTTTTAAAAAAAATATTAAGTATCTATCTTTGACACTCAACTTGCTTTTACAGTAATAGAAAAAAATTGTTTAAAAAATGAATGCCTTTAAAATTTTAGTTACCTTCTGGGTTTTTTTGGTATCAGCTATGGGCACCTGAATAAACATAAGTATTAATAGGAATTATAAAGCCATGACCCACTCTTCTCACAAAAACCAGTTGTTCATCACACTTACCTGCAGACTACAAATAATAAAAGAAGATGGAGAAAGTACTATCAGAAGATCACTACTTAAACCTGGCGATAATTAAAGCAGAGACCAAGATCTTCTTTATAAAATGGATATAAACAAATTTTATACTTAAAAAAATCTTGACTGGGCATATTTTTATTTACATTTACATTAGTTTTTATTTATTTAATAATAACAAAATGAGTACAGTTTTTTCATAACAATTAACACAGACTCGAGGGAAAGAAGTTTTAAAGCATCAGATAAATAAACCCTTAAAAACACAAAGTATAAAATAAACCTATAATGGAAAAGAATCTGAAAAAGAATATATATTCTATAAAGAATACATATATATGTATTTATAACTGAATCATTTTGCTGTACATCTAAAACGCTGTAAATCAACTATACTTCAATTGAAAAAATACATAAATATAAAGTATAAATTAAATTTAGAGTCTAAAAGTGTATGGGTTTCTAAGCTCTTTTTGCCCATAAACTCACTGTAAAGGAGGAAATTGAGGCCCAGAAAAAATTTCACTTCCTCAGCATCACACAGTAGTGAAGCAAGAACTAGGCTGAGAACTCTTGAATCCCAGCTCATGTTTT
The DNA here is from genome assembly GCF_028021215.1 of Eschrichtius robustus. NCBI lineage: Eukaryota > Metazoa > Chordata > Mammalia > Artiodactyla > Eschrichtiidae > Eschrichtius > Eschrichtius robustus. The sequence goes on along the minus strand of NC_090836.1, from coordinate 14,039,354 downwards.
GTTGTTTTTTTTTTAATTTAATTCTTATATTTTAATTTTATTATCTTTTTATTATTATTACTTATCTTATTTTTGGCTGCGTTGGGTCTTCGTTGGGTCTTTGTTGCTGCGCGCCGGCTTTTCTCTAGTTGCGGCGAGCGGGGGCTACTCTTCATTGCGGTGCACAGGCTTCTCATTGCGGTGGCTTCTCTTGTTGCGGAGCACAGGCTCTAGGCACGCAGGCTTCAGTAGTTGTGGTGCACGGGCTTCAGTAGTTGTGGCTCGTGGGTTCTAGGTACGCGGGCTTCAGTAGTTGTGGCTCGCGGGCTCTAGAGCGCAGGCTCAATAGTTGTGGTGCACGGGCTTAGTTGCTCCGCGGCATGTGGGATCTTCCCGGACCAGGGCTCGAACCCGTGTCACCTGCATTGGCAGGCGGATTCTTAACCACTGCGCCAACAGGGAAGCCCCCAGCTCGTGTTTTTAAGCCAGGCAAACTACAGTCCATGGATTAAATCAGACCTGCCATCTGTTTTTGTTTGGACTGGATAGTTTATAGATTTTTAATAGCTTAAAATAATAAATAATATTTTGTGATATATGAAAATTACATGAACTTCAAATTTCAGTGTGTCTACATACAGTTGTATTAGAAAATAGCCACACCTATTCACTTGTGTATTGTCTGTGACTGCTTTCACACAACAGAGACAGTGGTTGTAACAGAGACTAGCACCCACAAAGCCAGAAATGTTTACCATCTGGCTCTTTACAGAAATAGTTTGTTGGCCACTGTCTCAAGAAATGAATTGAAGAAATAAGTCCTGAAGCCAGCCGTTCTAATTTCACTAGTCAAAAAATAAGTTGTACATAATATCTAGTTAATCAAACTCAGATTTAAAAAATATACATATATATTCAAAAAGCTCCTATTACATGTATTTTCTGCACTGTTTGGGTTTGAATTGTTCCTTGTCTTAGGCAAGTTAACTTGGTTGCATGGAGTAGAGACACACTCCAATAAGCTAAGCAAAAGAGAATACTAAGGAAATACCCAGCACTCAAGGAAATCCAGAATTACAAGACATCTTTGAAAAGGTCCCACAGAGGCTGGAGCTAAAGCGTATTTCTGAATTTTGGTTAGCTGTAGCTACTTTAGAAGCAAGAAATCAAGAACCTTTTTCCTAGGGCTCTGTCATACTTGACCCAGTCATACTCTTCACAAATGTTTCTTTTGCTTCTAATAACTAGCTCTTTTGGTTTCTTTTCACTCTATGCTACTTCAAAACCCTACCTTGTATGTGGTCCCATATAGGTACACTTGTCTGAATTCAGCTTTCACAACCTGATAGGTGTAGCAACTGTGATAAGCTAACTTGATTCCTGAGGTATTTATTAACCTAGGTACCCAAAAATGCATATGCTTGGCTTCGCTTTATTCTAGACGACGGGCTGCTGCAAAGTCCGTGATTTGTCTTCCCTAAAATCAAAAATTCACACTATTGGGGAATTCCCTGGCGGTCCAGGCACTTCCACTGTAGGTAGCACGGGTTTGATCCCTGGTCAGGGAACTAAGATCCCGCGTGCCTCACTGTGAGGCCAAAAAATAAATAAATAAATAAATATTTTTAAAAAATAAAATTAAAAATCACACTATTGCAATCATCCATGGTTCAAAAGATGGCAGCCTGAGAATAACCTTCGACCAGTGTCTGGAAACAAGGATGTTTTCTTTAGAAGAAACTTTTGTTGGGTTGTCATTCCCCAAAATGTTTCTTCTTAGTTAGCATATATAATCTTTTTCTCTATAGCTAGATTTTATATTTTTGCAGGGCATAAATCACTTCTACTTTTACATCCATGATTGTACTTCATAGAACTTATTTAAGGATTCTCAAAATCATCTGTGGCATGAATGATCATTTCTGCCAACTACTATAACAATTAATCAACAGACTTTGGATTATTCAAGACCAAAAATATCAAAAACAAACAACCGTGACAATTCATTAGGTTTTTTTCTAAGTAAAAAATGAGTTGGATGTATCTGTATATATCATATTCTGGTGTAAAAACTTGTGAACATACAGTGTAACCCCAGAAAAAGCAAGGATTCTAAAAATAAATTGAAAATAAAATAAATTCAGAGAAAGTGTTTACATATTAATGACTGGTCTTTATTCTCAAGTGCAAGAATAGTACTAGTTAAGAAACTGCTTACCTGGGCTTATCATAGGATATCTCAAATTTGAGAAATCTTATCTTTGGTGGATCTGAACTGAGAGCTTTTCTTTAAAATTGAAGCTTTTAGTATCAGTGAAAAAAATTGCAAAATACAATAATATTTTATACTTGACAGAGAACCATTGATTGATGCAATTTTTGTTTTTCCTTCACAAAATTGGTGACCACCATAATCCAAAATTTATAATAGATAAGGTGAAAAGTTTCATATGTTAAAACATTGAGATAAACATTTCAAATACTCTTTCTACTAACCAGGATTAAACTATATATCAAGTTAAAAATGAAATATGATTTTATAAGATTGCACATTTATTTTCTCTATATAGTTCAACATTTAAAAATTGATTTTAAAAATATGTAGTATAATTTAATTCAAGCCCATTTAAGACTTCATATTTGTACTGTACCAATGAAACTTGAGACAGTGGTAGCAATAGTATAATAAAAATTAATTTAAATTCAGCTTTTCTGAATAATTATTACATGCTTAGGAAAGAAACAAAGTCAAATATTTAACAAAGTCAAATATTAAAATGGATTTTTTAAACAAATTTAGATAACTAGAATAATAAATGGTCCCAATTTAGATAACTAGAATAATAAATAACTAGAACAGCTATTAGATAACTAGACTAATGTTATAGTTTTGGAAATAAAGAATGCACTCATCTATACTGTAAATTAAAAATTATCTTCTTTTCACAGAGCACTAAAATATGTGACAGTAGTGATTATATGTCTATTCCATAATATCACTTAAATGTATCCATCTTCCTCTGACATATAAATAACACAATATAGCATTTTTCTTCCTAAAAGAAACTGACTATATGAAAGTTCAACATGTGGGGAAATAACAACATGCCTACAAAAGTAAAGGAGACGCTCTTATGATATGACATTAAACTCTAGATCTGAAGTTGTTCTGGGAATAGTTATTTACACTGCTGGTAAATTTCATATTAGAGGTCCTAGTCTATTGAGTACTTTCCTCTTACTCCCATCATAAAAAAAATAAAACACACACACACACACACACATAAAACAAACACTTTTTAAATACAAAAATCCTGTCCTGGACTTCTAATATGTCTGTGTTTAAAATCCCCACAAACTGCCTCTACCTGTAATAAAATATCTCTATATATTCATAGTTATCTAATAACTTATACTACTGTTCTGCTAGCTTTATTTTATTTTAAATTTTATAAAAACAGGTTTTAAAACCAATTTTTTCAACAAGAAGAGCTGATATTTTCTGGACAATTTGGAACAGAAAGTCTGTGTGAGTGGTTTATAAAATATTATCTTATTAAAGGCAACCATATTTTAATAGTGAGTTGGACTTAAATTATTTAAAACATTCTATTTTTCATTTGGCATATATTTATCTCTATGTTAATATAATATCTACAGAGGAAAGTATGCTACATTAATGAGCTATCAAATCCTGTCCTTATTGCATAAATTTGGATTTATCATTGACAATCTCCCACCTCCATGCCCCACCTCCCATCCGCAACATAACTACTTATATAAGAAAAGCCGACATCAACATAGTTTACCAGCTACAGGAAACTTGTCTTAGTTCTCTCCACATACATCTCACTAAAGGACTCAATATCTATATAAGATACGTGGAAACATTCTGCAAATATGGATACTTACACCATATACATATATATAATTATGAATTATTTCATTTAGTATTATAAAATATGCTTCCCCTCTACATATACTTGTCCTCACAAATGTTTGAAATAATTCAAACTGTGTGACCATTTTTGTGATTATTAATTCCTAACAAAGAAAGAGAATCTCAAGCCATGCAAGAAGAAAAAATGTTGCATTGTAATTTGTATTAAAAATACAAGGAATTGTGGCCTTATTGAACTTGGTAATTGTTTTATAACATTACAATACGTTTGTCAGCATACCTGGTAGATGTTTTCACTTGCCTACTCTCTTCCACTGAGGTAGCAAATGAAAGAAATAGCTACTGCTCTTTCTCTCTCAATATGAATTCTTACTCACTCTGTGCAAGTAGGCAGATGTTATAAATATATTTTTCTTCCAGACACCAAAAACTTATGTTCTTCCCAGTCCCACAAATTGGTGGCAAAGTAGAATAAAATGTAGAATCTGCCATGTTGCTTTTGTTTTTACCATTAACATTAAATTGGTATTTGTCTGCTTTTAGAAAAGTCAAATAGAAAAGTAAGTAAACTAGAGACAAGCAAAATTTAAAATTTACCCCAGACCTACACAAAATCTAGACAAGTGAATGTTTTTCTGCTGGTTATTTTGCTTAACATGTTATTCAATGTGAAACAAGGAGTTTCTGGAAGATTCTATGCTGTTTCAATTCTAATGCACATATATTGTAACATAGCACTATTGCCCATAGGATTTTAAAATTTCCAAATTATGTGTCACTGTTTGAACCAAAATATTTCCTACAAACTTTGTGCTTTTTAGGTACAAGAGATTACGGGGTGTAAAAAATCAAGAGAGAAAGAAAAAGATGGGGGAAAGGGAAAAATAAGGCAAAATCAGGCAAGCATTGTCCATTGTGACAACCAATCCATCATGGACCTTTGTTTGAAATTCTCCACAATAGGCCAGAACACAAGGTTTTTGTTTGCATAGACATTTTTTTTGGTGACAAGCATTTTCCCTGCTAGCTAACTATGATCTTCACCCATGTTATTCTTTCACAAACTAGTTTCCTGTCATAGCTATGTAGCCTCTGAGGAACTCTTTTCTCTTTCAAGCACATTTTGCAAAGAAATGGACCTAATGCTTTTTCTCTGTCCTCTAACCTTATTTTTGCCACATGACCAGCTTCATGTCAAAGTATTAATGTCTATTTTCAAAGAAAAATAAAGCCTCCCTCATATTATAAGATGAATCTACCGTCCCCAAACTCTTCTGCCAGATGCTCTGTATAAAGTTTTGAAAATATATATAGATACTTATATATATATTTACCTATAATACATAATTTTAAAAAGGTTTTCTAAAGCATTATACATTGTTTTCTCTGGACCCTGAGACATATGTGGTTGATTCATGACTTGGGAGCCAACTACCTTGAATGGATTAGCCAGTGAACATGGACTCAGGCAAGATCTGGCCCAAGTTTCATCTAGAGGGACTTCACTGGGAATTGGTGGTCCCTTTGGACAAAAATATCAAAGTATCAAGGATAGAGATTGTTGACCCACTGTGATCTGTGGCAGGAAGATGATGATAAGTCACTGTGGCAATCCTCAAAGACCAAAATCTATTTTGAGTTGTGACTGAATCATAGGAAGATACTCTAACCTGACCTACTCCCAGGCAGTGAGATACCCTAACCCTTATGACAGACCTGGAGTCTGAGTGTAGCGCAGCACAAAGATTTTGGTCCTTGAAGTCAAATGGTTGATTCTAGGGTCAACTTTTATTCCTCTACTTAAAAAATGATTTTTTTTTCCAGCTTTACTGAGGGATAATTGACCAAAATGTAAGATATTTAAAGTGTACATCATGGTGATGATAGATCTATACATCAGGCTCCACTTTTTAACAAGAGGTATTGCCTTTGACAATGTCAACTCGCTGAGTTCTAATAATTTTTATTTGTAAGATAAAAATAATAACCATGCCATACAGTTGCTGTGCGGAATTAGTAAGACCATCTACAGAAGCTGGCTGATACACCACAGCTGCTGGTAGATAGGGATCTCTCTTCTCCTCGCCTCTCCTAACATCTTAAAGAATTTCCCTAGAGAGGTTTAAAAGAAACTAGAGGGCCAGTTACCATTTTCAAAAGATCGCATTCCCTGTTACTTAAACAATGACATACTATGAAAAGAAAATGTATTCGTAAGGTAAGGGTGTGCATACCAAAGTTGGCGTGCAATCATAAGGAAGGGACATATAACCCGGTATGATTAGAGTATCCATTGTGAGGCGTGGAGTAATCAGACACAAGTCTGAAGAGGGTGATCATTTACCTGAGTGAATCATTTAGTCAGGTTCAAATTTCAGACAGATAATTCTGGTAGCCAAATGGTACATAGATTGGGGAACGGAAGGTGGAAAACAGAAGTTGAATAGTTCACTGGAGGAATAACAAGGGCCTGAATGAGAACAGTGACAAAGGGGCAGACAGACAGACAGTAACATCAAAACTTGGTTTTGCTAGTCCTGTGGGTGTGCCGCAAAATGGCACTGGGAATGCAGATGAGAAGTTTTGAGGGAGAAAGTAAAAGTATCACTCAAGACTGAAAGGAAGCAAAAGTTTTTCATGGCATCCACTTAGTTGAGGTGAATTTAGATTTTAAACATCCCTTGTTTAAACCAGGAAATGAGAGCTCAGGACCTTGGAGATTATAGTTCAATAGTTTAAGAGGTACAATATATGGTAGTAATGAATAAAAACACAATATTAAAGTATTATGCTCTTAGGCTGCAGATAAAATGTATATGTGTTCTGAATCTAAAACCAGGGCATATCTGATAATAGAATTTTTCTTTCTTTCTCATTTGTAAACTGAATTACACAAAAATAATTCAAAGAGTAAATTACATTTAATTACACACTTAGAGACTAGCTTTCATTGAAAAAGAACACTTTTATGAATCTGGACTGATCTGGAAAATCCAGAGCATACAGTTACTAACCATAGAAGAATTGACTACTTAAATTAAAAAAAAATACATAAAAACATCACTTTAGTCATAAAAATTTCAATCATTTTATGAAAAATACATGTATTTTGCTGGGACTGAGGTAAACTTGGTTATCACCACTATCCCTCTGAACTCTACACTTGGGAAATAACATTGTGACTCAACATGCTAATGTACGTTATCTCTTAAGACCAGTTCAGATGTTATTATCACTATTTAGTGAATTTGTTTCTCTCCTTACCTGGTCTGTGCATTAAGGATCAAGGTACTGCTTGTACCACTCAGATACCACTTGGTCCAAAGCACCTGTGGGTGAGTAATACAAAACTTTTGTTCTGATTCTTTTCTTTCTTGCTTCTTTTGCTTTTCTTCCTTTTTTTTTTTTCTTTTTTCTTAGAGAAACATGGGAATCTATACAATTTCATCTTAAAAGCTGTAACATAATTGCAGACGGCTTGTCCCACTGGTCTATACACCTTCATATTTTTAAAATTTTATCCTCACTGTTGCCAGTCCTAGATTTCATTAAAATTTTTTAAAGAATTGTACTATGATATATTATAGTATTTTCCACATATTGCTTTGGGTTCTGTCATACTAGTCAGACAGAAATACCCAAAAGTTGGGTCTCTCAGCTTTTAATTTTAGTAGTTACATAGGAAAACTTACATATGTGCTTAACCTATATGGCTAACTCACGACCATGTCATTTAAGTTGTTAATGTGGATGCATTGATATTCTTAGAAATTTTTAAAGAATATATAAGCAATGATGAAATCATCTGAAAATAATCTTCAAATTAGAAAAACTTCCCATCGTAAGAAAGTAAATGCTTGAGATAACTCTATTGCACCAATTTTAATATCATGCATTATTGCCATTTTTTTAAGTTTTATGATTAAAAAAAATTAATGTCTCTTTTCCATGCAATGAATTCACTCAGATACTTTCAACAGTGATCCTGGATAACAAAATTCGTCCTATTGACTTATTTTATTCTAAGTCTCACTGAAAATAAAATTGATCACACAGCTAAGTTATGGTCACTGTAATTTAGTTTCTCCTTACAGTTATATCTTAAATGTCATCTGCACTGCCTCAAATATAAAGTACAGGATAACTTTTTGCTCCTTCTTCTTTGCCCTTGTTTTACTACTACTTAAAACTTTCAATGAATCACACTCATTTATTTAAAGCTTTTAGATTTATTATAAAGCAGAAAACCAAACCACATAACCACAGTGACACTAATTCAATGGGTCATTGAATCACTAGCTTTGCCAGAGAAGGAAATCTTCAGTGAACTACATTTGGCATGTCCTTTACAAGAGTTTCTTTGAAAAAGAAAACAATATTTGTGTGCCATGTTTTTATGACAGAACATATAGAAAAATCTACAGAGGCAATAAATTTTTCCACCCTACCACAACTTCAAAGTAGACTCCTTAAAATCAATGTTTTGCATCATAATTTTATGCAAAATCATTTGTAAAAAAAAAAAAAAAAATGACTTCTGCAAATGTCCAGAAATGTATCTTGAGGCAGACCTCGTTTTATTGTGCTTCATGGATCCTGCATTTTTTACAAATTGGAGGTTTGTGGCCACCATGCATTGGTGCAATTTTCCCAAAAGCATTTGCTCACTTTGTGTCTCTCTGTCATATTTTGGCAATTCTTGCAATATTTCAAACTTTTTCATAATTGTTATACTTATTATGGTGATCTGTGATCAGTGATCTTTGATGTTACTATTGTAATTGTTTTGGCACTTTTTAGCAATAAAGTATTTTTTCCTTCCAGTTTTATTGAGATACAATTGATATCCAGCACTGTACAAGTTTAAGGTGCATAGTGTAATGATTTGACATACAGATCATGAAATGATGACCACAGTGAGTTCAGTGAGCATCCATCATCTCATACAGATACAAAATAAAAGGAAAAGGAAAAAAACTGTTTTCCTTGTGCTGAGAACTCTTAGGATTGACTCTCCCAGCAACTTTCATATGTGACATACAGCAGGCTTCATTATATTAATCATGTTGTATTTACATCCCTAGTATTTACCTTATAAATGGAAGTTTACCTTTGGCTTCCTTCACCAAATAAAGGGATTTTTTTTTTTTTTTTTTTTTTTTTTGGCCACATAGAGAGGCTTGCGGGATCTTAGTTCCCGGACCAGGGATTGAACCTGAGCCTCCACCACTCCCACCCCCTGCCCACCCCCACCCCCAAGCCCAGCAATGGAAGTGCGGGGTCCTAACCACTGGACCGCCATGGAATTCTCCAAAGCAGTTTTTTGATCAAGGTACATACATTGGTTCTTTTTTTTTTTTTTAACATCTTTATTGGAGTATAATTGCTTTACAATGGTGTGTTAGTTTCTGCGGTATAACAAAGTGAATCAGCGATATGTATACATATATGCCCATATCTCCTCCCTCTTGCGTCTCCCTCCCACCCTCCCTATCCCACCCCTCTAGGTGGTCACAAAGCACCGAGCTGATCTCCCTGTGCTATGCGGCTGCTTCCCACTAGCTATCGATTTTACATTTGGTAGTGTATATATGTCCATGCCACTCTCTCACTTCGTCCCAGCTTACCCTTCCCCCTCCCCGTGTCCTCAAGTCCATTGGTTCTTTAGACATAATGCTATTGCACACTTAATAGACTAGAGTATAGTGTAAACATAACTTTTATACGTACTGGGAAATGAAAAAAAATCATGTTACTTGCTTTATTGTGGTGGCCTGGAACAGAACCCGAAATATCTCTGATGTATGCCTGTATTATGTAAAATGAGATAAAGCTGTAATTGAGAAGCAGTTGAGGTGTGACATCAATTTGGTTGTATCAGCTGTAGTCTGATTGATTAGCAGGTTCTGTTTGGCTTTTGTTGTTATGATGGAGAAGGGGTCCCAAAGAACCCTGAGCTTTCAACCCTCAAATGCTGAAGATCTGTTAGAATTGTGATGTCATTGACGGAGTAAAGAAGTCATAGAGAGAGGTTAACTTTTGGGGAAAATACTATAAGTTTAGTTTGTACTGCATATGCATTCAACTAAGAACGTCTAACAAGTAGTTTAAAATTAGAAGTACCGTACATTAAATAATGTTTTAAATTTAATAAAGCACTTTTATAATTTTCTTGTTTGATTGCCACAAAAATCCTATGAGTTGGTAGGCAGGACAGATATTATCATTATCATATTTATTTTGTAAATGACAAGATTTTGGAATGGAAACTATAGATTTGGGAAGAATATGAGATACTTTGAACCTTCTGTTTTTCAATGATGGGTGAGTATTTTGAACCCTAACTTTGACACTTTGATACTCGATTCTCTATTTATGAACATAAATATTTTATCCTTATAGAAGCATTGATACATTTTAAATTTTTAAATAAATAACGGTTGTTTTTTAGAATAAATCCATTAAGCCAATTTAATTCTGTGATCAACCTATTACACACTATAGTTAAATAATTTCCGTATTTCCATTGTCATTTTTCTTTTACTGAAAATTTTTAATTGGGATTATTTATTTGCCATGTAAATTTTACAAGAATATTTTGATTAATAAATCAATTTTTGTCCAAATCAAATTTTTTAAAGGTTATAATTTCTGATGGTTTGTTTTTAGCCATTATTCCACCAAGATGAATTTTCGTCTTGGAATTTTCACATTATCTTGGATCTACTATTATACATAAATATTTCAATAAGATATTATTCTTCACCTAATTTTAATTTTTTTCACTTGCAGTTGTATACTTTCTCAGTTTTATTTTGTGTTGATTGTTTCTAGCAAGTTCACTTATTAGGGGCCATCAAGCCAAAATGCCACTGGGGTTAAAATGATAGCATCATAATAGCTTGCCTTGAGTTGGGTGCTATCTGCATTTAGGTAGTACTTATTGCAAAATCTAGAGTAATACTCAATTTAGAGAGAGAGAGAAAAAAAGATGAACAAGGAAAGGATTTAGAGATCGCTAAATTTTAAGCCTCATATGTGAGAAGCTCTAGCAACCAATATTTCCTCAACAGATTATATTTTCTACATCATTGCACTTCCTTTATATTAAGAAATAATGAGTGAAACTTCCCTTTTCCAACCAACTGGCATTGGTTCAGAAGTCCTGAGTTGAATGAAGCAAGAAATTATTTCATTGATATAAAGAATTTCAGATGAAGAATCTAACATTGAAAAGTTGATGGAATCAGATGGAATTTCAAAAGATGCTCACTTGGATTGCTGTGCAAAATAATCTCTCAGTAATTACGTTCAAATTTTGTTAGACCACCATTCAAAACATCTAAGGCCTTAAACTAATTTCTTCATGTCTTCCAATATAATAATTTCATGCTTTTTCAAAAAATACCTCTCATTGTTTAGCAACATTAATGACTTATTTGTATTTAGTATATGGAGAGATTAAGGCATTAAGATAATTAGTGCAAGTAACACCGCAAGAAAATAAAACAACCCTTTCTCAGAAAGACAATAACTTGAAGTTTAAGAGCATAGGTTTTAGGGTCAGACAGATGTTTATTCAAGTGCTTCCTCTGGCTTATACTGGTGTCATCTCTCTCTTAAGGCCTCAATTTCCCCATTTATTAAATGAAGGTAATCATAGCTCCTACTTCATAGGTTCTTATGAGGATTAGCTAAGATAATGTATACAGAGCACTTAGGCTAGTGAGAGCAGTACATCAGATTTTTAATAAATGCTATTTAACTGGGAGTTACAATAATGTGTATTCTAAATATTTTTAAATGTTTCAAGTACTACTGAGGTAATAAGTTGGCACTGTATCATATGTTTTTGATATTATCATAGGCATTGCTCTCTATCTATAAGTATAAAATGGCCTGTAGAATCTAGCCAATGGTGCTATAAAATACTACTGTCTTACATGTTACAACATATATAATTTTTAAAATATGCTTGCAGAAGGAGACCATGGAGATTTTTATGCAGACACTTTCTGGTAGAACTGATTTCATATTTTAACTATAGTAAGTGATACCAAATATTTCCTACATTGTATTTTAAATTTAATGATTTTCAAATTATCATTCTAAACTGTATGTAAGATCTTATAAAGTAAACATTTTTGAAATTCATTTTTCTAAAATATAGCATATGTATTATCTGTACAGGTCTTTAGAAAAGTTTTTGCTGTTTTTAAGTGAAATAAATGGTCAAACACTGTTGCCTAGAGTAAATTTTCAGTTCCACAGTATAGTACAGAATATTTCTTGGCCTTTATATACATGGAGAATTATTTTAACATCAAGATAAAATAATTAAGATGACAGCTGTTAAACAAAAAAATTAAGACTTTACTGGAATCAACCTAATCTTACAGTTTCAATATTAATTCATTGTACTCTTGAAGAATTGTAAAAGGATATTAGAATTAAAGCTAAAAATAGGAAGCGCTGGGTTTTTAATTATTCCTCGAAAGGTAATTAGGTTGCCATAAAAGCCCAGTCTCACCTGCAGTGAAATAGATTTGCAGTGAAACAGTATCAATGCCTAATAAATATATTTTTTTTGAAAACATTTTTATCAAGGTGATAAAGAACAGATACTGTGGAAAAGGGGAGAAAAAATACTACTGAAATAGACAATTGTATTTGAAATAATCATTTCTAATTACAGAAAAGCCTCATTGATATAGTCTACTCTTGGAGAAACGAATCTGAATTAACAAAAAGAAAATAAACTATAGAATCTAATAAGAAATGCAGACCTATTACTTTCTTATTCACACTGTAAATTTAGCTGCTAATAAAAGCACTTCTAAGTAACAGACTTTCAGTGCGTGCTTTAATAAATAGGTGGGAATCATTTGAAATTAGTTAGACCCATTTGTATCACACAATGTGTTAAAATATTTAAGAACAGCTTGGTTAAAAGCCTTAAGCAATCTTGTTTACACTATTAGCAAATCTTTGCTTCATAGATCATACAAAAGTAAATTTCAGCCTAGCCTAGTTCAAATTATCATAAATTCTGAATTATATTCAGCATTTTAAAGCTGGAAGGGACCTCAGAGATCTTTCAGTGAAGTCTATAATAATAAGGTTTTCCTGGCTGTTACATCTAAAACACACGCCATATGTATAAACAAATTCTAAACATTGTTGATTATTTTCAAAAATGTTACTGACACTGTATTGTTACTTCAATATGGTATATCTTTTCAAACTTATCAATGATTTCACATGTTATTCAGGGGTATTTTGTCAGGGTGACTTAAAATCATTAGCAGTCTGTTGCATTGTTTCTGTTATTTGCCTTAGCTTTTGTTTTCTTGTCCCACTCTCGTCTAGAAAGTTCAGGAGTAATGGTCTTCACCCTAACAGTTTGAATAGATGCAATATGCGAGTAACATAGCCAACCATTTCAAGAAGTTGTACAAAGTCGAAACAGAACGATTACACTGATCTGAAATCACTAGTGGTGGGAGCCACCGTGTGGCTTTCTACACACATGAGAGAAAACTTATAATTTCACTCCTGTACTCTGTTCTGCTTAGGTGTATTTTATATTGTGAGGAAATCAGAGAAACGTGTACATGCAACCTTGCTAGATGATACACCACAATTTCCAAGATATTGCTTCTCTTCTGGCCAAGCTCCCTAACTGTTTATTCTAGTTCTTAGAGACTGTTCTGGAACTGACAGGAAAATTATCAAAATATGCCATCACTTCTAGGAGGAAAAAATGGGGTTTTTGACCTTCAGCCACCATATGTCCGGTCACCCTGCTCCCTGATATAACCTACTTTATGTATCCATGCAATAAATATGTATTGAGCAGAAACCAAGTGCCCAGCATATGCTACGTTGCCAAGAGGAATGCAAAAGAAATGTTGGACACAATTTCTGACCTCAAAGAGTTTCATGTCTGATTATGGAGAAAAACACACTTTTGTGAAGCAGCTAAATTATAATGCATAACAGTGTGCACTAATTACCAAAGGAGTGGTATGATTAATGTTCCAAGAAAGGGGAGCTCAGTACGGACTAAATGTCAGGAAGGTTCCCTGAAGAAGATAAATCTAGATCTAGACTTACTAGAATAGGTAGGATTTTCTGGACTGAGGGAATAAAGACACGTTGTCCAAGTGTAACAAATATCTAAAGGTACAAAAGACAAGAGAATAACTCTTAAAATGCAAAATGAATACTATCTGCTATTAAATTAAAATTAACAAAATTAAAGATTCACTTTTCCAGTTATACTAAATACATTTCAAGTGCTAAATAGCCACATACGGCTAGCGGCTGGAGTATTGGACAGAGCAAATAGAGAACATTTCTATCATCCTACAAAGTCCTATAGGACAGCTCTGTGTAGTATTCAGTTCATAGCAAGATCAACCTGAAAGAAGTGGAGGACTCAGGGTGAAAAGGGAGCTCAACTCAAGCGCCAGAAAACTTACTTTGAGGGTCAGTGACAAAAGGCAGAAAATGATTCCTGCCTGGAAATTCCACTGTGGGTCCAGAGCATATTTCAGCACTTCACAAAGCCCATGTATCTTGCAGAACTTTACCTCCTCAAAAAAATGGGCCAATTAGTATGAGGGACATAGGGTATAGGCAGGAAGGAAAGGGAGGAAATGAACTCGTTTATGAACTAACTTGTTTGGAGATGCCATCTACACAATGTGAAGTGGTAAAAAAATGTAACAATGTCTGAGGGCAAGAAAATGAGAACTAGAGAAAGGAAACAATTTGTGGGTTGGACAGAAATTCTACCTTGCAAATTACAGTTAACCTGCAGGCACAAGATAATGTCTTAGAGTGCTGCAAGCTTAGGGTGATTTGTTTGCAAGAAGAATGAAAGAAAATCTAAACTAAATGACTGAAAGGAAAAGTTACTAATTGGAGCAAGAGGGGGATTCTTGAGAGGCTCTGCATATTCAGTTATTCAAGCCACCCCATCATTTTGGAAAGGCAGAAAGCCTGGGAAAAAGAATTAAACAGTAAGAAACATCTCTTGTACTGTATCCCTGATGACCAGGGATTACCAAGCACTCCTTAACCCCCACCATGTTAGGACATGTAAGCTCTCTTTCTCTTTTTCTAATCATAATATTTGCAGATGTATACAGAGTATTATCTAGGCCTCATATGGGAACCTTATTATTGAGTTCTAATCATGATGCTATCTGGTAACATCCAAGAGAACAAAGACCATGGAAATACCCTCTGACCGTGTGTTCTGTTGTGACTGAGATTTTAATAGGCAACTACAAGGGCCCGGTTGGCTGAATAAGAATCTTAATAACCACAAATCCATGCTTACATAATCATCACAATCCCTGGCATACTGACTATAGATGAGGGAATTTGTGTTATATTTTGGTTTTTTGCCTGTTTCTAATGCTACTTAAAAATTTTTTAAGAATATGACAATTTTAGATCTGGAAGGATGCTAAAAGGTAATCCAGTTCAAGACATTTATTTTAATATATAAAAAGCTGAGGCTTAGAAAATTTAAATGACATCCTAAATACATACAGCTTAATGGCAGCTCTTTGTATCCTATTTCCTAGTCCCAAATTTCTGTTTTACTACGTTCTGATATTGACTATGGTATTAATTTTAGTAGCCAACATAATAGCAACTGAGATTAGAATGTCAGTTCTAATCTTGGTTATTCAAACAATATGTGTTTCCAGCAGAGTAAATAATTTCTTTAGCCACACGATTTATATGTGCCCCC
This sequence comes from Eschrichtius robustus, assembly GCF_028021215.1. Lineage (NCBI taxonomy): Eukaryota > Metazoa > Chordata > Mammalia > Artiodactyla > Eschrichtiidae > Eschrichtius > Eschrichtius robustus. The sequence continues at coordinate 14,023,704 of NC_090836.1, read as the reverse complement.
AAATATTTCTAAACACTTTTATAAACATATACCCATCTTCTTTATTACGATCTTCAACTTTTACCTAGAAAAGCAGTATTTCTGCCAACACAGACAGAAATATGTCTAAACATACCAGCTATTACGCTGGTGGCCCTTAAAGCTTCACGTCTCACAGCATTAATATGCTTGTGTAGTCTTTTCCCACTCTAGGGTTGGCTATGTGAATTGCTTTGGCCAGTAGGACAGTGGCAAACATGATACAAGCAGAGGCATGAGGAAGCCTACGTTAAAGGGGTAAAGGGGTAAAGGGGTAGATTTATGGAGGAGAGACCCTAGAGGATGAGGGGTCATCTTGGGTGCTCCAGTCCCAGCAAACCCTAGCTGAATACAGCAACAGGAGTAACCTCATAGATCTTAAGCATTTTACCATCAAAAAAGAAAAAAAAAAGTTTACAGCGTTAACTAAGTAAGGTGATGGATGTGTTAATTTTCTTGACCTTGATAACCATTCTACAATGTATATGTATATCAAACCATCACATTGTACACTTTAAGTATATATACAGTTATATTTGTCAATAAACTTAAAAAAGAAAAGAAAACCACCCAGCTGAGCACAGTCAGGCCAAAGCTGCTTCCCAATTTCCACTCAGTCTCATAATATGGTAATAATGCAATCATGATAGAATCTTAAAAGTCTTAAAATCTATTTGCTGTCCTTAAATTGCAATTCTGGAGATAATCCAAAATGCCAATGCTATATATTTTTTTTATGACTATGTTCCTTAGCTGTCACTAGAAGGGATAACTCTGGTATTTCCTACTACAGGAGAAGTAAATTTTTTTGGTTTTTGGCCATGCCGCACAGCTTGCAGGATTTTAGTTCCCCAACCAGGGATTGGACCCAGCCCACCACAGTGAAAGCACCAAGTCTTAACCACTGAACTACCTGGGAATCTCCCCCAGCAGGTCTCTTCTTTGAACTAACTAGTACTTTCAGACTTTATCAGATTTTTTTTTAACCTTTATGGAATTTTTAAAATAATGGGAACTCAAAAGGGACTTAGAGCTTTTAATGTACAAAGTTTTTAAAAGTTAATATGTGTCTTTAATATTCCAGTGAAGAGAGGTATGTAGAATAATCTTTAGGAGTAAAAGTCTCAACATCATTTAGGTTTTGCTTCAGAGCAAATTTTATTCCATACGGCTGATCATCACCTTCATTATTGTTAGTCATTTGTGTGGTTCATTATTAGTCATTTGAATTGTTCAGGTATAGTTCTGTTCATCATTTTTTTCTCTATATAACTTTGTTGTATTAGTTGTCCTTTGTTTATGTGTAATCCTAAACCAAGGAGAAGAAAAGATATTTCTTTATAATTTTGCCCTTATGAACGTCTTAAAAATATCTGACCTGGGTTATGTGTTGCAGTTTCTCAGAATTTAATGCAGCTTCTAGAGTCAGTTAGACAGTAAAACTGATATGTTAACAGGCCGCCTCTAAAAAGGGTTATGTGGCCAAACTGAGGAATTGCTTTGTACTCTTACAGGTGTATTATGTTTTTTAATATATTAAAGACTCTGAGAAAGAAACTGGATTAATTTTGTTCTTTAAATCTACATGGCTACAGAAATGTTTTCTTGTAGAATAGCTCATAATTGTTCAGGAATTATGTTTCAGGGATCTTGAAATTGTAAATTGCAAGTGGGCCTCTTTGTTTGATTCTCCCCAGAGTTATCTTTACTAGCTGTGCTTTTTGGGTAAATATTCCTCAGTATTTGAGGGAAAGGCTTCCACCTCTTACATCATCCTTCTAATTAGTTCATTCCTCTCTCTCCTCCAATATTACCTCTCTGGCACCTGCTCCAGCAAGTTTCGCCTCCCTCTCAAGTTGATCATTAGCTGACCTCAGTGATTCCAAACCTGGCCAATCATCAGAACTGCTAGATCTCTTAAAGAACAAAACAAAACAAGCAAATAAACAAAAAACAAGTCTGGGACAATCCCTTCCCTAGGATTCCGAGTCAGCAAGAGTGGTGTGGAAATAGAAAACTGTTTTATGTGGTTTCCCAGATAAGTGTGAAGGTAAACTTCCAACCTTCATTGACCATGAAAAGAAACATGTTTGGGACTTCAAAGATGTTCATAAGGAAAGAAAAGAAGAGATACGACAATTAAATGCAATGCATGATCCTGGATTGTATCCTTAATGGGGACAGGAAGGAGGTGGGCTGTGAAGGATCTTAGAGATAATTGACGAATTTTGGACTGTGGATTAGGGGCATAATGTCTCCAGTGTATTTTCAAATATTTGAAGGAAAATATGCATATGTGTATAAATATAGAGAAAGAAGAGAATGGTAAAGTAAATGGGGAAACATAAATAATTGGTGAATTTAGGTAAATGGCATATAGGAGTTTCTTGTACTATTCTAGCAACTTTTCATAATTTTGAAATTATATCAAAATTAATTTTTTTAAGTTTAATTTTACTTAAACCTAAGGGTCCTCACATTTCTCTCCAAAAAATTTAATGCTGGTTTATTATCTGATTCAGAGTAGTCAAAACAATAGATGTCAAAACAAAGCAGTTTGGAATCTATCATACCAACTGAAAATTAGAGAAGTGATTTTTCAGACATAAATATCTTTTTTTTTTTTTAATCTTTTCTCTTGATGTTTTATTTGCTTAAACTCCTTTATTTATTTATTTATTTATTTATTTATTTATTTATTTATGTCTGTGTTGGGTCTTCGTTTCTGTGTGAGGGCTTTCTCCAGTTGCAGCAAGCGGGGGCCACTCTTCATCGCGGTGCGCGGGCCTCTCACTATCGCGGCCTCTCGTGTTGCAGAGCACAGGCTTCAGACGCACAGGCTCAGCAATTGTGGCTCACGGGCCTAGTCGCTCCGCGGCATGTGGGATCTTCCCAGACCAGGGCTCCAACCCGTGTCCCCTGCGTTGGCAGGCAGACTCTCAACCACTGCGCCACCAGGGAAGCCCCCAGACATAAATATCTTTATGGAATATAACTATACACTTGAGAGTTGAACAATCTAGGTTAAACTAATTGCAAATATTAAGTGACATAAAGATTATTTCTTGCTTGCTGAAATAAAACCAAGAAAAAATATAAAGTCTCATTTTCTGAAAATCCATGAGGCAGTCATAAATTAGACAGGTAATGGAGTATTTGATTTAAAGTCAGAAGACACAAATTCAGATTTAATTCTTACTAAGTGTGGGGTTTTGAGAGAGTCAATTAACCTTCCTGAGTAACAGTTTTCCAATCTAAAACAAACCTTTCACCATATAGAGCTCATTAATGAGGAAAAGTTAGGAAAAAAAAAAAAAGGCCAATCTATTGCCTTACATATAGAAACAAAAACTTTGCCAAGCATAATATCTCGGCCATGTAAATATAATCTTTTAGCCATCTCACAAGTCCTAGTTAGTTCCTAGGTCAGTGGACCTAAGAAAAGATTCCATCTGAACTGTGAGGTAAAGAATGAGGCATGAGAAATGTGTTTCCTGAGGATGGGGAAGGGGAGAGAGTTACAGAGAAACAAATGAAAGAAGGTCTGGCTTATAGAATCATTCTACCAATGCTTTGTCTAAAGGGACTCCAGATATTCTGACCTGAAAAGAGAAAGAAAAAGCCCTAACATCATTTTTTGCCATGACCCTCCCACCTTTGGGTTTTTAAATCTGATTCTCTGAGATTGATTTGGAGCAACGCTTCAAATAATTTATTGTAAGTTATGTAAATGTTATTTTTCTGACCACTTGTGCATCTGAAACCATCCTTAAATGGCTTTTACACAAGAAAATACAAATTGTTTCAATGTGAAATCCTTAGATCACAATAATTATCCTTTCAAAATTCTTAGATATTTTTCATTGTCTTAGAATATTTACTTGTAGTGCCTGAAGCTAGCTGGGTATATTTTTCCTCCATGGATAATCCTTTATTTTCCTTTTCCCCCACTATTTGGATACTTGACAGCTTTTTAATAATAAATCATCTCCCTCACAATTCAAAAGTTTGTCAATATGACTTTTGTAGGTCTCCTTTATTGTTTTATCCTGAATTTAGTAAAGTCACTCAAATCTGCATATACAGGTTAATCAGTCAAGTTTTCTTCTATCATATCTTTATTTACTGTTTCTGTTTCATATGTTTTGGTTCCTTCTCCAGGAACACTAATTAGTCATATATTGAAGCTCCATTTTAGGTCTTATTACATTTTCGTTATAAGTACATTTTTGTTTTTGTACATTCTGGGAGAGCTTCTCAATCCCATCCTCCACATAACAGATTCATGCTTCTGTATTATTATTACTACAGTTCAGTATTCTCAATGCCTTTTAAAATGTGGGCTTCAATTTTCCCATTTTACATTTCGTTTTATTGAAATTCTTCTTTCGCTTATATATCTTGCATTTTATCTCACTCTGTTCTTTACTGCCTGTGGTTCCTGCTTCGATGAGGCTCATTCTTCCTGCATTTTATTAAGTAGAGCAAACAAGTTTCAGAATGTTCTCTTGATTCTTACAAGACATTAATTTTAGAAACATACTTTTTCTTTGAGCCTTCAAGGTGGTAATTCTTTTCCCTTATTCCATGGTATTTTTGTTGTTGTTTTTACATATTGTTTTGCTTTTTACTTCCGTTTACAAACTATCGAATCGGGCACTTCTTAAACTCAGTGAGTCTCAAAATATAGGATGGATGGATTACCCTAAGCCACATTCTGTAATGAATTGGTGACAACAAAATCTCCTTCTCAGATTCACACTTAGGAAGGAAGTTAACGTGCCAGATTCCAGAATGATTTTTAGCTCCTAACAGGCATTCACTCTACTAAGGTGGCAACTCCTCTTTTACCTCTGGCCTGTTCCTCTGAAACTCTGAGAAGATATAATAGACAAAAACCTAAGAGTCCCTCCATCCACTGTATCCAGGATATTTCTGTCACTATCTTCAGACCTTTGCAAAGAGCAGTCAGTGGTCGGACTCCATAGCTTCTGCCCAGCTGTTTTTGAAAGATGCTCTTCCTGAACGGTGAGAAAGATAGCAATCGGGAAGGTGAGAGAGGTTGAGAATAGATCTTTAAATACGTCAAAAATCAACACCTGGATAACCTTTTTATTGGTTGTAATATACCCTGAATATAGACCCAGGGGAATAACATAAAGAAACTACAGTGTGTCTTCCTATCCCTTTTAAGTATTCTCTCTTGAGATAAACCTGAGAATGCCAAGAAAACTGACCTGCCATTGGTTAGCAGAAGTTCCTCCCAGATCCTAGTCTTAGGTTATTTGAGACTTGATGCAATGTTTTGTCTTTTTAGTGTTTTCTAAGTATTTTAACACATAATTAGCCAAAGTTACATATTAGGACTATTTAAAATAGTTATCCAAGATGTTGTTTCACTACTAATAGCCTCTTAAAGGTATTACTTTTAACTGATAGTAATAACTAATAAGTATCATCTTCCTAAATATTCTTATCACTATAAACCTTCCAAAACTCTCAATATTACTGTACATCACAGAAAACTGTTGTAATTCTTATTGGTGTTGAAAACTCCACTGACCTCCATTTTTTTGTCTCCTTTTTACTTGTCTCACAAAGCTAGAAATTTTAGGTACTGATCATTTTATGTAGATCTCTCATCCTTTGAGTCTTTCTATTCATTCATTATTTTTCTACTTAGCTATTCATGCAGTAAACATTTATTAGGTAGTCACTATGGGCTAGGCACAGTGATAGACCCTGAAAATACTGATATATAGGTTCTACCTCCAAGAACTTATGATGTAATCATGAAGACAGATGATGAAACAAATCTGCATACTATGCTGTAATAAATCTTTCTGAAGATATCCGAAGATATCATGAAAAATATCTAAATACTAGTGTCAAGTGTCATCTGATTTTAATATGCTTAGATTATTATTTTTATCAACAGCTTAGGTTCAAAATGTCATTTTAAATATTGTCTTTGGGACTGTGGCTTCTTTGTTTAATTCAAGTCATTTTAATCAGCATTTAATAAATGTCTACTGTGAGCCAGACACTCTACTTGGCACTGTATGGAATGCAAAGCTAATTAGGACAAAATTTGAACCCTCAAAGTTTTTAGCTTAGTTTCTTAGTCCATTTGGGCTGTTATAAGAAAATAGCACAGACTGGGTAGCTTATACACAACAGAAATTTAATTCCCATAGTTCTGGGGGCTGGAAGTCCAAGTTCAAGGTGCCAGCATGGTCACGTTTTCTTGAGGCTCCTTTTCCTGGTGCTTCTAGCTGGTGGTTTCTCACTCCATCCTCACATGGTAGAAGAGGCAACAAATCTCTGTGGAGTCCCTTTTGTGAGAACATTAATTCCATTCGTGAGGGCTCCACCCTCATGACCCAGGTACCTCCCAACGGCCCCACCTCCTAATACCATTACATTAGGCCTTAGGATTTCAACATTTTGGGGGGACACAAACATTCAGACCATAGCAAGCAGGGAATACAACCTAACTATAATTAACTTTCAATAAAGCCAAGTGTTATAGAAGGACAAAGAGAAGATTACAGCAAGAATGACCCTTCATTAAAGAGTAAAAAATTGAGCTGGGCCATACTGAATATGATAATAATTGTTACCATTCATTGAGAAGCCTCTATATGCTAGTTACTGTAGCATATATTGTTTCCTATACATTATCTCTAATCTTGGAAAATGGGACTGTTTTTTATTTTTTTATTTTTTTAATTTTTTTTTTATTTTTTATTTTTTTAATTTTTTGGACTGTTTTTTAAATTAAATTTTATTGGAGTATAGTTGCTTTACAGTGTTGTGTTAGTTTCTGCTGTTCAGCAAAGTGAATCAGTTATACATATACATATATCCACTCTTGTTTAGATTTCCTTCCCATTTAGGTCACCACAGAGCACTGAGTAGAGTTCCCTGTGCTATACAGTAGGTTCCTTAGTTATCTATTTTATACATAGTAGTGTATATATGTCAATCCCAATCTCCCAATTCATTCACCCAACCTTCCCAAAATGGGACTATTTTTAACTTTACATTATCTGTATCAGTTCAGAGGGCCTAACAAATGGAATGAAATGTATTGAAATTTTGCTTGAAAATCTTTATACCCATTTCTGGTGGGGGAGAGGGGTAAATGGGAGACATTTAGGCAATTCAGTACTCAGAGAAAGACAGGGAAGACCATGATCTGAATTAAATTTAGCACCTTTGGCAGATTGCATTGCCTGTGTACTTGGCTCGTAGCCACATACAGATGTAAACTTTCCAACCAGTGTGCAGACCCACAAAGAAATAGTTTGAGGATTGTAAATTGTGTCATCCTGTTTTGAACTGTATATATCTTACCTCTAAAAGAATTCAACCAAGATAAACATATTAAGTTTGTCTCTGAAATATGAAGAGGTGAAAAATGTTTTCCATGTAAGAATAAAATATTACTTTTTTTTTAATCTCGCCATCAAACTGAAGAGGTATTAGCAATGGCCAAAACTGTGGTTGGCTCAGCTTCGTAAAACACACTATCATTTTAAAGCCTCAGATAAGTTTTCTCTTAGCAGTGGCTGATGATTCTGTTCAACATGTGGAAAATTGAAATGCAAGTGTGCAGTTGTGAAGGAGAAATTTGATCTAGGAATGCAAACTTACAAAAGTGGTAGATGAGGCAGAGGGTTGATCGCTTAGCTCGTAATACATAAGAACAAAACAAGTCTGTTGTGATATGTATATAGGTAAAGAATTAGCAAATATTTTGGAAGATCATTTAGAATATTGGAAAAGTTTGATTTTGTCATGCAACATAACAAGCTGAGAACAAACTGCTCCTATGGATTGATTCAGAAGAAATGCATTGCTGATTTTTTTTGGAGGGGTGGATTCTCTCTTTCTTATAAACTAAAGCATTTCCTATTACAATACCATTTCTCTTCTTAGGTTTATTACCCAGCCTAGGTCACTCTAAGCGAAAATTAATTTCCATTTCCTTCTAAAGGTATCATTTGTCCTTTTTAAAAAATATTTTTCGTGAGAAACATCACCAGCCAATTAAAGCTTGGTGTGGTCGTTTAATGGTTAAATAAATTAAATGGAAAGGACACTGCTACATTTTTTTCCCCAGCTGCTTGGAGGAACATTAAAATGGAGTGTACTACTTTGTTTGGGACGTGATTTGCTTTTAAAATGATGAAAATTTTCTTTCAAATGAGTACTAACAACATGATATTTATTTTGTTTTAGATTCTACTGAAAATAACTTCTGATAGATTATAAAAATAATCTTGGAGCCTCCTCTTAGTTTGTTCTTTTCATCTTATTGAGGTGTTGAAAATTAGACTATTTGGTTTCACTTTCTGCTTCCTTTGAACTAGAAGGAGGCTGTTTTGCCATTTCAACTCTGTAAAGGCACTGCTAACACCATTAATCTCTTTAAGGATTATTCTTCCCTCCAATTTGTTTACAAAATGTTACAATAAAATAAACACTGTTGTAAAGCTCCTTGTTCTTATCAGGTTAAATTTAGGGGTTCTAAATTTAGTGATATTTTAAAAGCGGAGGCTGTGTTTCCCTTAAAAAGACATTGATACTCTGACCAAAAAAAAACAACCCACGAATAAGCTATGTTCTTCTAAAGAATCTTACGTATTTAACATCGTGAAATTTGTAAGTCAAGCACTAG
>NC_090836.1:13967500-14010000 GCF_028021215.1 Eschrichtius robustus | reverse complement strand
CGTGGCCACCTATTCCAAAATGCCCCTGTTATTTTAGGAACCCTACCGTTTTCCTCCGGAGCTCTTTCGCAGGACTTCTTCTTTTGGACGGGTCCAGGAGGTAGGGAGGATCCTTCCCGGAGTCGACTCCCGCCGAGGTCACTTTTTGTGCCGGGGTGGGGGGGGGGGGCGATTGGGGGTCGTCCGCAGCGTTTGCGAGTAGCATATGCGTGGGGTTGTGCTGACTGCACTCGCAGGCTTGTAAATTTTCACCCTGGGAAATTAGCAACAAAGCCCTATCTGTCTTGCGGCTGCTTTGCACTTTCCGAGGGCGGCTGTACTTGACTGAGCTGCAGAACAGGCACACGAGAGCGAGCGAGCGAACGAGGGAGGGAGGGAGGGAGGGAGAGAAGGAAAGGGGAGAGAAGAGGGGAGGGGTGGGGGGCGAGAGGTAAATAGTCTTAAATCGGAAGGGAGCTGCTTCTCTGTGGTCTTGACAAGCGCTGCCTGGGCTCCGCCGGCTCAGTAATAACGGAGTGACCTTTTCTTTGGCTGTATTCTGTCTGGCTGGGAAGGAATTGCATTTTGCAGCTGAGAGCCGGGGCTTCCTTCAGCTCGGCTCCTCGCGTGCTCCTGGGGTAAGTTGTCTTGAGCCAGGACGGAGAGAGACAGCCTCGGACTGCAGTTGCCTAAAAGGAGGACACCTGTGGCTCAGATGCGGTCAACACCATTACTTGGCGGATCCTTGAGGACCTCATTATTTTAAACTTAAAAAAAAAAAAAAAAAGAGATTCCCTCCCCCTCTTTTTTTTTTTTTTTTTTCCCCCAAGCAATGCTTCTTTTTGACCTTTCCCAAGGAGAAGCGCTACAAAGCAGCCACTGTGCTTTCTGAACGGCCTCCCCCTGTATCGCTTAATTGAGAAGGTAAGTGCAGCAACTGGGTGTACACGCGGCGGCTTATTTGTGGTGTGTGTGTCTGCGGGTGCGCGCGTGCGTGTACGGATGTGGGGATTTTTTTCTTCTTCAGCCTCTCCTAATGAGGCATAAACTGGAGCTGCAGCCCAGCTCCGCACTGCAACTTTCACTCGGGCTGCAGCTCTGCTGAGACGGTTTTGTTTAAGTCATGTGAGGCTTCATTATTTTTATGATGAGACGTGAAATAGATGCGGGCGGATGTTGATGGAAGGAGGGAGAGCAGAGCGGCTGCGGCGCGGAACGTCTCAAGTACGACTCGAGTGGATAATAGTCAAAGTTCACGAGGAACTGCAGTATTTCCACAGCCCCGACTCCCGGGGAGACAGGGGCTGGAGAGAGTTTGGGAAGGAGATGTTCGATCTGGCCCGGCCCGTAGGAAGGGAGTTCAGTCTTAGGTGGGTTCCCGACCCTCCTCCCCTTACTTGCTGGAATTCATCACCCCCACCCCCACCCCATCACCCCCCCCCCTCCCCCAGGAGTTGAAATGAACATTTTTGGGTTCTGGTGGCCACTTCTGCCTCTGCCCACTCTGCCGTAATAACGAAATACCGTTCCTACGAGATGGAAAAGTGACTGTCTGCGGGGGGAGGGGGCGGTTGGGAGAAGTGGCGAGAAGAGAGAGGTTCCGTGGAGCGAGGTGCATCTGTCCTAATAGGTTGAGATGCGAACTGCTGCGGCACATTTTTATGGGGGCTACCCAGATTGCTGTTATGAAATACAAGCCAGATTTATGATCTTTTTCATATTGAACATGATATGCTATGCTAACGCTGCATGTGACAGTTTAATCAAATCCATTTGTTACCACGACGCTAAAAGGGGCCGCTGGGATTTTAGGATTACGGGCAGAGTTAGGGAAGCATGTGGCTTTGTCATTCGCCATCATTTTGCACACGGCGAGGGGCTCCGTGTGTGCGCCGTGTCTCGTCTGGCCGCCCTCGTCCCTTCCTCCACCCCCCACCCCCCGCCGCCGCTCCGACCCGCTCCCAAAGTGGCTTCACGATAGTCCGTCCTCCGAGGTGTAGGCTGCGCACCAGGTCTGCACTTGAGCTAAAACCGAGAGACCCCCTTCCACTTCTACCTTTGGGCTGGGCGCTCAATGCGAAGCCGCTGCAACTCAGGCACGCCTAAATCAACTCATGCAGAAAAAGGAGAAAAGTTTTGGTAAGGTTACAATCTATCATAGATGCACTTTGCCGGCGCTCGGCACTCTCGGCTACTCCAAAGCTTTCCTGCTCTTCCGCTGCTTTTGTGTCTTTCGAAAAGATCCGAAATATTATTGTTGTAACTGCTTTGAAAGACTGCTGCTTAAACCAATTAATCTTGCTAGGTGCAACAAAAACTGCTACATTCTTTGCAAATCATCCCTGTGTGGCTGCAAAGACACAACCACAAAAGGCTGGAGCATAAACTCCTCAAGGGATTCTTTGTTAGAGTGTATGTATGTTTCTTATTTTTTTTTTTTTTTATTTTGCATGTGAGCTGCATCAAAATTGAACTCAGTCTTGCAAATCTCTTGTTGGCCTTTGCCAAGCACTAGCACTTTGCTGCCATGGTAACTGTAATTAAACTGATAAGAGTGGAAAAATGTCAGTATCTGTGAGCCTTGCAGCTGCATTGGAGAAAAAGGGAATCAAATTGGTTCCCAGCTCCATTGCTCAGAAGGGGGAGGGGGGGGGGTGGTAGAAGGATGGGGAGGGGGGTTGGGAGTTGAAGGGGCAGAACAGAGTTAAGCAGCTCCAGCGCCTGAGATCTGGGGACATCTATTTGCATTGTTGTCCCTTAGGGGGCTGCAGCCTGTAGGGATGCTCTGGGCCAGTGAACAGAGAGAAACAAGCTTTTAGGCCCAATCCAGTTCTCCAGTCGGGGCTGGGGGCTGGGGAGAGGATGAAGATGGGCAGGAGGAGAGAAAATCTTTTGTTTGGTACCTCTTGGCAATCGAATGGCCGGTGTTGGCCAAATTCTTTTAATCTGTGTCACTGCTCCCAGCTGCAGAACCTGCATTCCCATTTTCGCATCTTCCTGAGGCACCTCATCTCTCTGCCAACCCCCTTTATGTATTCCCTCTTCCTGTTCCTTCTCCCAAATTGTCCTCTGTGAATCTTCCGAAGGGGACAAAATGTTTTCCATTCACTACGTGTAGTTAGTCCAAAAATATAAAAGACTGGGTCTAAGTGCTGCAAACCTTTTATTATGATTATTTTTTTTTAAACCCCTGTGTGTTGTGGAGTTGTGGTTACTTTGTTGTGTTAACTACTGAAGCTGAGACTGCGTGGATGAATGGCACAGAACAAGGGAACATAATGGAGGCAATCAACCATGAGGCCGCCTCACAATGCAATCCAGGCAATTAAAAGCTCACCAGAGTTTAAATGAAATGGTTCTACTTATTTCTGTACACCACACTGCACAGGCTATTATTTATGTCTTTTTTTAATTATGATTTCCCTTAAACTGTCAAATAACTCAGAATGGCAGGGTCTCAGAGGCAAGAAGAATTTCCCTCGGAACAATTTACATGCCAATCTAAAACTAGTTATGAGTCCTGATGTGCTATAAGCAACTTGTGAAATGTTTCTCAGCTCCGAACACATAACTCTACCCAGACGCGTTCTGCCGGATGCTGAAGAGAGGCTGCCGACTGCTTTATGCCTGTTTAGGTACATGGCAACGTGGTGACTACAAAATAGTTCTTTTTTCTACAACTGTTAACTTGCAGAGTATCAAAAACATTTCCTTTTCAAGAGCAATGGGATGATGTTTTCTGCAAGAAGGTACCAGGATGGAGCAGAAAATATCAAACTCCTTCTACGCCCAAGGCCAAACAGAATGTAAGAGTTTCAAATATTAATTGGCCTCTGAGTGCTAAATTAAAATGTCAGCACAACAAAAACATTTTGTGAAGACAAGCAGGGTAGAGTTGTCCCAAATGTTGGTATCCCCTGTCTTGGTTGCAAAGCACTGTGAATAGAGATAGGTGACCTTCCACGCTTGATGATGGTAACACAACTCAGAGAAACAGAGCTTAGCTACAACTAAGAAGGATTTGGACAAAAAAATTTCAGCTTGGTGATATAAAAAAATAATAGCCTTATAAATTGGACAACTAGAATAGCCACTCTTAACACATCTCTAGATGTTTTCAGTCATGAAATGCGGAATGTCATTTAGTAAATCACAGCCTCTCCCTCCCCCAGGTAGATGGTTAAGAGGCACCTGGGTATGTTCTGTACTGTAATTAATGGGATTCATTCCTTGTGGAACCTTGCGAGAAGATGGTAACTAGTTCTGATCAAAGACACTTCATTTGTTAGAAGTTCTAGAGAATGAGATTTAGCAGCGCTATCAAGGGTTATGATTAATCTACACTAGACCCTGAGCTCCTTCAAAGAAAAGGAACAGAGAGCCGGCTCTAGGAATACCACCTGCTGTTCTGTACAAATCCAGCTGCTAGTCTGCAGCTCCGAGGACCAGGGCTCTGCATCCCATGCAGAAAGAGCAGCTACCTTGATGCCTCACTGCCGGTCCCTGCTCCATCACTCTGTCAGAGAAGTTATTTTCTAATGGAGGTTCAACATCATAACACTATTATGTGAAATTCATGTATCATTTGTAGCTAGAAAAGTTATTCTGCTGTGAGCGTACGGTGCCTTGATGTCTCTTAACAGTGTGACTAAAAAAGAAAAAGATTGTAAAGATAATGAAGGTGCAGGCTTCATCATCAGGCATCAGAGGAAACTGAAGAAGGTTTAGCTATTTTGGAGCAGGAAACACACCGAAAATGCTCTAGATTAGAGCTTGGCATTTCTTACTTGAGACTGTTTCAAGTGCAGGCATTTGGTGTCTTGTGTCGTCCTATGTTCAAGTTTAAAACTTTATGCCTTAGAGAGGAGGCATAATTTAGCAGCAGGATCTCTGGACTGTAAGAAGGTCACCAAGTCTAGTGCTTAACTGTCATTCAGCTTTGAGCGAGTCCCTTAACCTCTCTTAGGCCTCTGTATCATAATTTGTAAAACGAAGGAATTTGGAATCGAAGTCTACAGTACTTTATAGTGCTTGAAATGAGTTATTTGGTAAATATGAAGCTCTGAATAGTTGGTCCAGCTTTTTTAAAAGCTGGGTATTTGACATTTAGGAGAGAAGAAACTCAAAGGCAAATACCCTTTCATTGAAAAAATTTCAGTCAGGTTGTAACACCCATAGAACTCAGCTAGACTCCTTATTTATGATGGAGATATGTCTCTAAAATATATAAATGTCCCTATGTCTAGTCTAGTATGTATGCAATATATGTATATAATATATATTTGCATATGGATGTTTGTGTAACCTTATCTATATTTAGACTTTGTCTTCTATTGTTTTTTCTTTCCTCTATAAAATAAATAAGTGCATGTTTATGATAATAAATTACATAATCCTATAGTTTAATTTTATATAAAAGCGTGTAGTGTATAGTCAGGTCATCTGCCATTAGTAGAAGCACTGACTGATGCTTGTGAGTGTAAGTACATTTAAAAAAATTTTTAACACAATGAATACTTTGAAATATCAAGGGCACAGGGGGAAGTCTTTGGAGGCAAACAAGTATTATAGCATTGGTGAGCCTTTCGGGAGACTGTACTCTGTGCTTAAGTATAAACATCTCTACTGCTAAGTGAGGTTAGTGCATCCCATAAGGGTGCACTTTCCTTCTGCCATCAAGCCCGTGTTAAGTGAAAATTTTAACCAATAAAGGAAAACTCATTTTTGACTTCTACAGCCTGTGCACAGGCTACTTTGTTAAGCAGCTTTCTTTGAGATTGTTAGCCATTTACTCATATTTTCTCCCGAAAGGAACTTCTTTATGTAGAAAATGGGGACACTATAAAATTATGTAATATTACTTAACTTCTTCGTGTATATATATATATAATATCAACTTACCAGGTGCAACATGAATTCTCTGTTTTACCACTCTATAGGTGTGACTTCGTAAATGGTTTAACAAGGACTTGACAAAGTTTGAGGCTCTTTTGTTTCCAAAATTTAGTTCGATATCTGTATGGCCCTCAAAAAGAACGTCTGACACCCCTGGAAAAAGGCGATCTGAACTATTTAACTTGGTGGAGGTCTTGGGACATCTTCTGATTCTTTCTTGGAGTCCCAGCTCTCTTTTTTGTTCTTGTCTTCCTTTAGGTATACAAATGCTCTCAGTCCAGCCAGACACCAAGCCGAAAGGTTGTGCTGGCTGCAACCGAAAGATCAAGGACCGGTATCTTCTAAAGGCACTGGACAAATATTGGCATGAAGACTGCCTGAAGTGTGCCTGCTGTGACTGTCGTTTGGGAGAGGTGGGCTCCACCCTGTACACTAAAGCTAACCTTATCCTTTGTCGCAGAGACTATCTGAGGTAGGAATTAGCCTTGCACACCAGTGATGACTGGATTCCTTTTAAAGTACCTTTGTAAGTGTCTTTGTGGGTTTCATTTCCTTCCTGCTAGCCTCTATTCCTGAAAGATGTCCACCTAGCAGCCTTCAAAATGCTGCCAGGTGCCTGTTCCACACATGATCGCTTCAGCAATGGCCAGGAAAACACAATATCTCAAAGTGTTCCCATTTATTTGCCTTACCTGATGCTCCTACCTGGGGATAGGTTATTCCACTGCCTGTATGGAAACTGCCCATTCACATCAAGGATGTATTTGGTAGAAATCAGCATGCAGGATGTTTTATTAGCACAAAAGTGACAAGGTCAGGCTGAGCATAGCACAAAGTAATTCAGCGATCTTTCTGTTTCAGATTTGTCAGAGAAAGTCAATTTGAAACTCTTAACTGGCATTTATTAGTAAGGTGTTTATCGTACAGGGTTGAAAACTTTCCCCAAGTGTGAATACACCTCCCTCCACCCACCATGTCATTCCAGGTGATCTTCGCAAAGATAGCACTGAAAGTCGAACAGCCTAAGTCTTGCCAGTAGCTTTATGGAAAATAACAAAGTAAAGACCTCCACCATTATGGGGAAATGATAGCCACTCTCCAAACTGTAAACATCTGAATGGTTTCAGGACAACGCAGATGTTCTTGCTTCTGAAGCCATGAAGCAGACTAAACTTGTATCCTAGCGTTTAGTACTCAACATATGGACTGGTATTTAAGAAAGATTATTTTGCTTTTCAGGGAATTTTGTGACTTCATTCAGCTGCAAATTACTGATATTAATAAAGTAGGATCTATCAAATTAGAGAAATGATATATGGCATCATTTGGGTTTTCATATTTGATACGATTAATCATTTTTCTAGTCTGACATTAAGTGATTCATTTTGAATTTTTTCCCTTATGACACAAAATTTATCAATCAGCAGTAGTAACTCCTTGGTCATTTCAGGAGGTGTTTTCTAGGGAATTTGGTGCTGCTTCGTATATAATTCAGTTACATTCAATCCAATTCAATGTTTATATATAAGAACATATTGTTTGATGAATGGTCATTACAAGAGGGTGAGTCCAGTACTGTTTATCAGATTCTACTCTCTCCCCTCTTAGGACCGCTTCATCTGACAGCCCCCTGACTAATTAGAACCACTTGCTACTACTTCTCTGTGTTCCGGGGGCACAAAATACATGTAAGATGCCAGCAATGGGAATGGGAAGTGACTATAGGCAAGGAGTTCCTTAACTAACACAACTAATCAGAATTAAGCTGTTCCGTGAATTATTTCAGGCTCTACAGTCTTGGAACTTTCCTCTTGCAAATAAAAATTTCTCCTCTGCTCATTGTGAATTAGAGCCTGATTTCTACGTAGAGTCTTTGTATTTGCTTTTAGTGACTTGACTTTGCTTCATCTTCCTAACCAATAGCCGTGGGCTTTTGGACTCTTGTCTTTGACTTTTGTTTACAATTGCAGTATCTCCAGTGGATTCATGTAACAACAGTTCCAAAACAAGGAGTTTATATAGTCTGGGCAAGATTAAAGTGTTCTAATAAGCAATAAAGACAAAAATTAAGTCAAATTTAAGGAGAGTCTCTTGAAATCTCTGGATATTTTTAAATCAGAAATGTAAATTTGCCAATGAAACACATGTGTCGCGAGTGAAACTGTTTTGCAGTTGTCTACATAGTAGAGAGCAGAGAGAGTAACCTTGTGTTGTTTTAATCTTCCTTATGGTAATAAAAATAAGTTGTTCAACTGGTGTTTGATAGTCTTAAGTGTATTGTTGAAGGGAATTTATCAAAATAGTTTTCATCTCAGAAATCTTTATCTCTAAAAGAGTCTATATGTTGCTTTTTGTGATACAACTTTTAGTTGATTTCTGATAGGCTCAAACTTTTAATCTTGTTACCTTATTTTTAAAAAATCATACTCTTTCAAATTTAAACCCTGGTCCTGATTGCCAATATATTCATTTCTCAGAGTACAATTTCCTCTTAAATTGGTCATTACCACATTAATGGCCAGTTGTTATGTTAACAGCCTAAGGGTTGTTAACATTTCAAACTGAGCTGTTAACAGCAAGCTTATCCCTTATTTAAACTGAAGGTTTTGTTGTATATAACGTGACTTCCTTGGCAAGGAGTAATTCATCAACACTTAAAAATTGCAGAAGTCAAACGGGGAAATGGTATGTGTGTAAAACACCATGTTATGTGTTATAGATGATGCCGCAGATGTGGTATTTAGTTTTATGTGGAAAGTGTGTATCTGAGTGAAATTATGTCTATGTTTAAAAGCATATGTCTGATTGGCAAATTAAAATAGTCGGATTCTGTATGTCGAATAGACAAATACGTTCAAGCAAACGTTATTTACCAATTAATTTCTTTGAATGGGTATAAACAGGCATTCAAAAATGCTTATTGGATGCCTGCTGTGTGAGAGGCATGATTTTAGGTCACGGACAAAAATTAACTAAGGGAAAAAGGGAGGTGCACCTCAAACTGTTACTATCTAATTGTTTATTAATTACACAAAATCTGCAGTATGATCAGTGAACAAGTAATATTCTGTGGCTATTTTCCCGAGCTTTGAAAATAATTCTTCTCATTTCCCTCTTAGTTCAGTACATTTCCTTCTTGTGTTTTGCACAGCCAATGCTTAACCATTTAAATCCTATTAAAAAGTAGTTTAGTTTGGTTTTCGGGTCTTCGGATATTACATAATAGCTTTGAGGCACAGACGAGCCATAAATAATTTACAGGTTTGTGTTTCTCTGTCTAAATTACTAGGCATCTAAGTAAGAATATGGAAAATGATAAAGAAAAAAATTGCTTACCTGTACCAGTAAATTATGGGTTATAGATATTATCCTGAGCCAGATAATTTTTCATATCTAGAGAACAGTGAAATATTTTTTGCCAACTGTATTTAACTTCCTAGTTAACTTCTCCTACCAAAAGCAAACACAAAAGACACTTTTATTGCTGAACAGTGAATCTTGAAGTTCTAACACTTTATTTTGCCTTATTCTGAGTAGTGATAGTGGTGACATGTTTTTACAAGTTCTTTGAATGATGAGTACAAGAATTTAAATCATAAGATGTTTTCTTTAGGGTATTAGAAACTATTACTGCAGTAAGTTTGATTTTGCTTAGATTTTTTTTTTCTCCTTCGAGGCACAATTAGCTATATTTATGAAAAAGAGAAGATTTTTACAGTTTATTACTGAGTTTCAAATCTTAACAGTTCACTTTCCATAACAGGCCTGATACAATATCTTTTACTTTTCTGGAGAATATAAGATATACCTGTCTGATGAGAGGGAATTTGCCAGTTTTTAAGATTGCTCTTCATCCTCGGAAATTCATTAGAAAAAGGAACAGAAGGATTGATTTTTTTAAAACTTCCTCTATTAAATACGCTTTCTGACTTAAACTATGAAGTTGGTCTGCCCACTAATGTTTATATGCCAAGACCTAGAAATGAATCTGTTAAAAATGTATCCAACACATTTATATTTTTTTAATTTTTAGAAGTTGTTTATGACAAAGTAGATATGGAAGCATCTTTGTACCTTGAACCAGAGAATGCATAAAGTAGATTAGCAATTACTGTGTAAAACTAGTCAAGTTTTAGTAATGATGTTTACAGGACTATGTAGCTACTGCTAAACTATCTAGCATTCTGATTTGAGTTTGGAAAATATGAACAAAGTAGTTATTAATGTATCATCAGTTTTAGAATTAAGATTTTATGTCAAGTGTTACAAAGTCAGAACTAGGAGATACAGCAAAATACTTTACTTCTCAATCTGGAGACAGTGTAGAATATCAGAATTTACCAGTTAAGCTGTTGGACCATTTTTGTCGGTTTTTTAATTTAAGCCTGCATTTTCTTACTTGTAGTATATTTTAAGCAGTAAGTCGATGAAGGCTGTATCTTGTATCTCTATGAATGGTGTTTTACCAGAGAATGTACTCAAAGCTGTTTGCTGTGATACTTGCCATGGAAGCTGCATACAGCTCTTCTATATGAGAAACAGAAAACGTCTTATATAAAATTTAATGCAATTTGCTATTTTTATACGTGAGGATGATTCGTTTAAAATGAAAGTGACGATGAAAGTGACGGGAAAGAACGATGCTTCATGCTCTACCACAGTTGCCAATTAACAAAAAGGATTTGAAGCTTCTATGCTGATTGCAAATTTTATGTGCTTTAATATAATATGATTTTACAATAGAAAATTAAAATTAAATGCTACATAGAGCATTAACCTGGCTATAACTTTATTTCACACTGATCAAATTTGGTACTTATAAATTTTTATATAAGGTTAACTTTACATTAGTACATAATTATGGCCTTATAAGTAAATATAAATACATTATTAATGTTATTTTATCTGACAGTTAATTGCACAGATTCTTTTTTAATGCTGACTGATGTGTTCATTCTGTTTTTCCTGCTTTGTCATCTTTTTAACATTAGGCGGTTGAAAATATCTCCCCTGGAAAGCAGTACATTATTATTTGAAATATAACTTTTTGTTGTTTTAAATTCCAAAAAATTAATCTTTTATATGGAATGAAACTCCTCCCAAATAAACTTTCTTTTTCCTAAGAGCTTCATTTGAGCTTTCTTAACACTTTATAATAGTCATAACTTTCATCATATTTAAATGTCTAAGCTCCTCTTAGTATTATGAAATATTTTGGCATCTGAGTGTATTAGACTCTAGGGTCTTTGAAAAATACTGCTATATTCCCTGTAAATTATCTTACCTTATTTATAGCTTTATAAAATATTGTAATTTTAAGTCCATTTTTCTGTTTATCATAGGAAAGCATTATTGCATTCTGTTTCAAACATTTTAGACTATATGTCGTTCATGGACTGGTGCAAATCAGGAGTGATACTGTTGTTTTGTACAATACTTTGGTAGAGCGCCCCTTGCTTTAGGAAAAAAGGGTCGATCCACCCTAGACTTCCTGAGCAACAACCTCTCTGCAACAATCTCTGTTAAAAATATCCTATCTGTCAATACATAGAGAATTTCTTATTTGTAAATTTATGTACAATATCTGTCCTTAATTCTGTAATAACACCCACTTTCAGTGAGTATTTAACTAATTATTTTAGTTTTGTGCCTTTTTGTTTTGGTTTGTTTTATAGACTTGAGATATTGTCACTGGAAATAACCCCCACCAAGAATATTAGAAATACAAAAAATACTTCACACTGTTTCTCTTTACTGTTTTTTATCTTTCCATAAAGCACGGAATACTTCAGTTAGGATAGTTTTTACGCATAAGATGGATAAGTTAGACATACCTGACTTAGCAGAAAAACGTTCTGTTCCTACAAGTATATTTAGGATTAAATGCATCCGGAAGAACTACATTTGAGAATTGCCAAAACTGCTTATTTTGCACTTTATAAATACATAGAACTCTGGGAAAGAATCTCTATTTTTCGTTGCTCTTAGAGTATATCAAAGTAAGCCAGCACTTCATTTATAAACTCACCATTAACTTCCATTAAGTGACTAATAATAAATTTTAATGCTGTTTTGACTGCATAAACATAATTTATTAAGGAATCTCATTTTAAAAATATGCTGAAAGTAGTAATTTTGTAAATGGTTTTGATGAATATATGCATTGTAGAAATGTGTTATGTAGTTCAGTTTTCTGCCTCACATAAAAATTATATAGGCTTAAAGAAGAATTGCACCAACCTAAACGACCCCTGTATTTTTTCTCATTACACTGGGAGTCATTGAAATATTATTTTGGTATTTGGTTTGAAAACATTTCCCAGTTCCCATGAGAATGTCTTCTATCATTCAAAATTATACACTGTAACCTTATCCCATCTTCCAAACAGAAACTAGCTAACATTTCTCACTTTCATCAATAATTGTTAAAATATATGAATTGTAAATGTACGACAAGATCTTGAAAACAAGGAAAGTAAAAATAAAAATAGCAATATTCTATCAGTCGACCAGATAGCTTTTTAAAACAGCATTTACATTAGCCATGTTTATTTAAAAAGGCATTTTCCTTTCCTTTTTAATTTTTTAATCGGTTTACGTAAGCGATGACTCCTACTGATTCATGGCATTTCCCTTTGTAAGCATCTAAAGAGATGTAGGTGTATGTATGCATGCTGCACATACAGGTATTAGAATCTATACAACCTGAGAATGAGCGTTGACTTTTGTCATAATTGACTTTCTCCAGATCACCATAGTTTGGCACACTTTGAAACTTGTAAAATTCAGATGCTTGATGCCAGCTAATTCCTTAGTATTGTAAAATATAGCACTGACTTATTCTTATAGAGTGTTCACCAGTCTAAGAGGAAAGACCATTTTTATAATACTGTAGAATGCCTAAATTTATTCCCTTGCGGTTTTTATCACCCAATTCTGTTTTTCTTAGCTCTGATGGAGTTTGATACTGTCTGTTCCATTTCTGTTTCTGCCATCATTGCATACTTGTTTTGATGATTAACTGTATGTTCCCCTTTTCAAGGTATTTATAAGAAATTTACTTTGGAGTGGAAGTTACATTGTGAAGCCAGAAATGTGGCATTTAGTTTTGTTTCTTATCTTAAAGCAATTTCTTTTGCTTATTGAGGTTTTTTGCCCCTTATTATCCATATGAATGGATAACTTTTCCCTAAAGGAATTAGGACCTAAACATACCCTTTTATTATATTCATCAAACATATTTACTATATTACAAACACAGTTACTATAAATCCCACATCAGTCACTTGGGCATTCACCTGTGCCATTTTTGCTTTCTGCTCTATACTATCAAAACTTCTTGATAGACCTTTTTCTTCTCAACAAAATTTTTTTAGTTATGTAAAGATTCCAGATCTTTTGCTGAATTCTTTTACTCCGTACTGTTGGGTTTTTATGATGCAAAATTGTCTAGCTGTGGACTTTACTGGTTTAAAACAAAATCACACTTGAGATAAATAATCATCTCGTAATAGTTAGATCTCTGATTTGAAGTTGGAAAATTAACATTAAGCTGCATGTATTAAGTTAGACTCTAACCAGCTTGTGTTGTTATGATTCAACGTAATATTAAAAACTCTCCAACTGGGCTACTGGGAAAATAAAAGACTCTTAAGAATTCAAAGATTATTTGCAGAGGAGTACACCAAAGCCATATTTAAGTAAAATTGTTATTACAAATTCAGTAAAGCATTGCCTACAGTAAACCCATCCTATTAATAAAAACAGAAAATCAGTTTTAGTAAACATAAATATCAGATATGACATGGATTAGTAATGGGGCAGGCAATGTCATGAAACGTGCTGATGATTACATATAATAGTAATCTAAATACCACCAAGAAAAAATAAATCCCCATCTCATTTATGCTGTGGGATCCCAACATGCAACTTCAAGGGGAAAAAGGAAGTTTTAGACATCATTAGTTTATTCTGATTTCTGAAAACTTTTAAAACAATGTCATGTTTTTATTATAGCAATTCTAACAGAGGTGCATACCAGTTTTTAAACTATTCTCTTTTTTTTATTTTTAAAAGATTTTAAAATCTCTTAAGTAATGTCCTTTGATAGATTGCTCACATTTCATCAAAAAAAATAGAATCAAGACTGTTAACACTTTAAAATACTTTATGGCATTGAGTGTGATGCTTATTTTGTGTTTATCAACCACTCAATAAAAATAAATTCTGACCAACATCTGCATATTAGACTGAATAAGATAAGTGATTAGTACCTGTGCGTTTGCTTGAGTGGAAGGGGCTGGGGGTAGATAGGTGAATGAAAAAACAATCATAACTTCTAACACTAAAAGTGAGTACTGGTTTCAATGGGCAGGTTTATTTAGTTTTGCAGGTGAGAAGTTCAGCTTTACTATACTATGAACATAATTTTAAAGCCTGTAAGTATTACAAGTGAATATCCACTGAAGGATGTCTGTGCTTTGGGAGATACAAAGAAATAATACAGTAAGTTATTGAATTGTCTTAAAACCTAGCAAGTAGTATTTTCTGTGGCCATTTATTAGGGAAAAAAATGAAAAAGGTTCTGAGCTACAAGAATCCCTTCTTTCCACAATGTGTTCTTGCTGAGTGGATAGGACTGGGGTTTATATTTATGATTACATGCTTTGCCATCTCTTTAACAGTTTAAAAATGAAACCATCTAGTCACTTAACAAATACTTGAGTGCCAATATTTCATTTCTATAAATAATGAATGTAGAATCTTATATTTCTAATTGATTTTGTATAAATACAAAGGTATTAATATTTTACTATATGAAGAATAAGGTAGTCTAGGGAATTTGGGAAGAACTTATTGGCAAGTTATTTCTCAAATTTTTTACGAATGATGTACTCACCATAGTTGAATAACTAAGGAAAATATGTAAAGAGTTTTAGTGTGGTTATATCACATGGAACCAGTAGGGTGAATGAGAAGAATCAAGAATGATTAGAAAAAAATTTTAAGAAGGGGGGTTATAAATAATAAGTAAAAATTATGCTCTGTAAAAATCCTTTTGTAAGCCAGTAGTCCTATTATAAAAGATGAGTTTTAGGCTTCATAGTTTACTTTTAGATGCAGAGTAAGATAGAATTAGCTCTGTAAGCTTCATGCTGTTTGCATCGTTCACCTCTTACTGCAGACATTGGTAAGTTATCAACAGAGGTATAATTGACATCCGTGTCAGAACACTTAACATCCTTGTTCCCCATTTTTCCACTCAAAAAATATTATTCTATATACTCTAGGTCCTGTGCAAAGCCCTAGGATACAGCACTGAGTAAAACACAGAAATAACTCCTTCCCTTAAAGAGGTTATATTCTAGCTGTGGAAGCAGATAATCAACAAACTCAGTATTGAGTACATTAGGAGATGATAAATACCACAGGAAAAATAGAGCAGTGTAAGAGGTTTGCAGAATTTGTATTTATGGGTGAGTGTGCCTGGGTATGTGTGGTGGGGAGATAAGGCTTTGAAAAATTAAACAGTGTAGACAGGGACAGCCAGGTTGAGAGGGTGACTTGAGTAAAGACCTAAAGAAAGTGAAGGAAATAGCCATGGGGATGTATAGGAAGGACATTGTGGGCACAGGGAACAGTCAGTACGAAGACCTTGCAGTGGAAGCTTTTCTGATATGTTTGAGGAACATCAAGGATGCTAGTGTGGTTGGAATGAGTGAGAGAGCAAGAGGCAAGGTTACAGGCAGCCACTATGTGGTCCTGTGGTATCCCTGTTACAACCAAGAACACACCTTATACTTTTCTAAATGTCAGGGAAGGAAGTGGTAATAACTACTGTCCGAGAACCACTGTGAAGCTTACTCAGGCTGTTAGAGACTGAATTCCATTTGGGATAACAGAACTCATCTGCTAAATTGAATGGGATTATTTTCATGTATTATTTACTGGTATTTTTTTTTTTTTTGGATGTCTTTTTATTTGGCCTCAGTGATGACCCTGTGTGATTACATAATAGTTGTGAAATATGCGTCTCAAAATAGACATCAGGATTAGGTCACTTGACTGTTGCTAATTCACGAGAGATGGTATAGTTGTATGTTTGAGTTTAAATTGACACATCTACATACATCTATATAATGGAGTATTTATACATCATTATATTTCAATATGAAATACAAAGGAATGTTCATATTGATGAGCTAGGGCTGCCAACACAGCACGTATGACGGTAATACCTTGGCCAAAGATGTCATTAAACTCTGCCCTGATCACAATGTAACTGATACTTTTGAATACTTAGGAAATAAAAATTGCAAAGATAAGGATTTTTCAAA
Organism: Eschrichtius robustus; assembly: GCF_028021215.1. Classification (NCBI taxonomy): domain Eukaryota; kingdom Metazoa; phylum Chordata; class Mammalia; order Artiodactyla; family Eschrichtiidae; genus Eschrichtius; species Eschrichtius robustus. Next base: position 13,993,789 of record NC_090836.1, on the reverse strand, counting down.
GGCTGCCAATTTCTACTCTTAAAGTAGAAACATCAGTTATTCTAGGTCTGAAAGGTGATTTTTTTTTTCATTATTTTAAAAGTCAAGCCAAGTCTTATTTAATGAAATTATTTTCTCGTACAAACCATTTAAAAGAACATATTCGCTCTAATTATCATCAATGTTTCCAAACCCAGCATTAAGAGAAAATACATCAAAGACATATGATTATTTAAAACAATTGAATCACATTCTTGATAAGACAGATGTTACAGAAGTGTTCTGTTTATACTTATGCTTTGCACCCCTCACCTAACCCTAGCTCACTAATTTTAATTTCGTATCAAGAAGAGCTAAGCATTCATCTTCAAAACTAAAAGATTAATATGCATTCTTATTTGTGAGAGTGGGATCTGGATATACAAGCTGTCTTTACTTTTGAAATTAAAAGTTAAATTTAAACCTTAAGTCCAAATCAAAGTACTTGAGCCTGTATTTAAATTTATAAAATTATAAAATGATGCATCATGGGTATTGGTTAAGAAGCTTTACATTGAATCTTACAGAGGCACAGCATGAACGGGTGAGCTTTCAAAGCAGTGGCCATCTATCCTTCGTGCATAAAAAAATCTTGAACATAACTTCCAGAAAGCTACGAGGTGGTGGCCAAATGACTTTACAAGTCTTGATTCCTACTGTCATCCTGCACCTCCTGAGTGTTTTTTTTTTTTTCCTATTACAGTTTCTAGCAGCCCTCCTATTCTTTTTGGTAGATGGGCATGTGTTCTAACTTCCATCTTGTCCTCTTTTAAGTTCAAACCTATATTCCTAATCATTTTGTGATTCTTCCCTTCCAAAATGGATCAATTTGAGCTTGATTTTAAGGAAAGGTCATTTGATCTTGAGCTGATAGTCTGCTAGGTGTTGAAATAATCTTCTCAATGATATTTATTAAACTAACCATTATCTTTAGAATAAAGATCACATGCTTGTTTGACTAAATATGTTAAATGCTTTGTCTTCTCAGTTAACTGTGGATTGCTGCAGTGACCTGAGGAAAAAAGATATATTTTGAGAAGATTAAAATTTTTTTAAATATTTTTGATTTTCCTTTGAGGATTTATCTGCCGAGTAGTAAACAGAACCTTTCATTTTCACCACAGCTTAGTTTTTCACTGTGATTCTGAAGTCACAAGCTCATCCTACATTTCATCTTAACGCATACAGTGTATTTTAAATCATTTCACTGTGTATTTCTCATTATCTGCCACGTTGTGTGTTGCACGCCCCACCCCCCAACTATCATTAATGGAACATCAGTCATATTTAACTGTTATAATGCATTCGTCTGCTGATTTTACCTTCTGTGATAGTACTTTATAGAAAGAAAAATGTCACATCAGTTCTTCCTAATTCCCTAACCATCTCCCAAACCAGATGCGGTTAGACCTAATCCCTAGGTTTTAGAGGCATAATGGTAAGGAGTACAGATGTGAGGTCTGCCCTTTTTCTGCTCCTTCCCAGCTGTATGTTCCTAGCAAGTTACTCAACCTCTCCAAGCCTCAGTTTACTTATCTGTAAATAGGAATAACAAACCCATTCATAGAACTGTCAGGAAGTGTCAGTGAAACACCATAGGGAAAGAATCAAATACACTGGCCAACACTCCAATGTGAGTTTCTGTTGTTACGAAGGAAGAATTGCACTGAGTTATGAAGATAAGATAGTTGGAAAATTAAACATGAGAAGAAGATTAAAGAAGCAGATTAAGATGAGGTTTAAGAATGATTAATAATCAAGAATATGAAATGCTACTAGCATAATAAGATCTTTTACCAACTTTTCATCTACAAAGAAGATAGATGAAGAGATGTTTAAATACCACATGCACCCAAAGCCATGAAGGAAAAAAATTATTTAAGAGTGGAGGGACTTCCCTGGTGGTGCAGTGGTTAAGAATCTGCCTGCCAATGCAGGGGACATAGGTTCGAGCTCTGGTCTGGGAAGATCCCACATGCCGCAGAGCAACTAAGCCCATGCGCCACAACTACTGAGCCTGTGCTCTAGAGCCCGCGAGCCACAACTACTGAGCCCACGTGCCACAACTACTGAAACCTGCGCACTTAGGGGCCGTGCTTCGCAACAAGAGAAGCCACCACAATGAGAAGCCTGCGCACCACAACGAAGAGTAGCCCCCGCTCACCGCAGCTAGAGAAAGCCCGCGCGCAGCAACAAAGACCCAGCACGACCAAAAAAAAAAAAAAAAAAAGAGTGGAGCTTATTGGAATCTGGAAAGGTGTTGTTGAATTACAATTATAGTGTATTTTACATAAAGTAAGTTGAATTTGAATCTTTGGGGAATTATTGAACATAAGATTTTCTTTGCAACTGAGGTGGTAGTTTTCTAAAATATCTTATATGCCCATGCTCTCCACACTTTAGCACGTGCAAGTTCTATGGCCTTGTAAAGCATTATATTTAATGTCCCGTAGGGTAGAATTATATATAAAACGTTAGCTTGCTTTAGGTTTTCTTTGTAGTCTTGATTTTTATATCTTTTTCCTCGGGTGGCAAGGACAATTGAATGCCAGTATCTTAACCGGTATTCCTTTTCACAGTGTTCTCTAAACGTTTTGATTATATACCTTTATTCCTAAGGAAATCTAAGTGGGCACCCTCAATTTAAATATATATTTATAAATCATAAATACTCCATTGTACATTTTTTAATTAGGAAAACAATATGTAAAGGCTAAGATATCAAATAAATAGAAAGGCTATTCCTTGTTTAAACATCCCTGGGATTTATGTACCCCCAATTTGGAGAGCAGTCTTATTTTTTAACACTTAGTTTGTTAAGCTTGATTGAAAGTTGTTTGGTAGTGATATGTGTGAATAAAAGGAGGGGAGTACCAATACCTGGGAAAAGAGTTGTAAAAGAGAGATGTAGTAATTGTTTGGAAGAAAAGGACTAAGCATGGGCTAATATACCTGACTGTGTTCATTTAATATTAAATCAAGGTTTGCTTTGGTGACAAACATCCAGTGCATGTGGACTCTTTCTAATACTGTGCTATAGCCAATGGCAACATTAATATAAGGCAGGGTGTCTCTCCCTCCCCGGCAACCCCCCATTCAGGACACAGTGAGATTTTAGACAGATAAATGCTAAAAGAACCCTATGTACCAAAGGCAGTGTTTACCGCATGTAATACATATCATTGTTTGTCTCCTGTAGTGAGAAATACTTGTGTCGTGCTGGTAAAATGCACTCCTGACAGACCAGTGCTTGCTATTATAGGGTCCATTGCTTAAAAAAAATGATACACTGACAGAAATACAATTTAAGAAAATTTAACACCAAGGGTAGTCAACCATGTAGACTACTATTAAGGGGCCAAAACTCAAGGCCAGGGGTTTATTTAAAAAAGAGGCACAGTTTATTTGCTAGTAGTAGGCGAAGTTAAAAGAAAAAAAAAATCGAACTTGAATTCCTTGCTCTCTAGTCTGTAGAAAATTAATGAAAGCGACAGTTCAATAAGATTTTATTGCAGAAATGTTTAAGTGAAACATTTTAAGAAGGCTTCGGAATTTTTAAACAGTTACTTACCATTTAGAAAGCTGTAACACTGCAGTGCATAGCAAATTGTTAGCATTGGCTCCTAGGCACACCCACTGATTTTCTTAAAATGTGTAGTCAGAGCTGGTTAGTCTGAAATCACTTTGTTCATTTCATTTCTGTGTGTGTAGCTTATAAATATATTTGAGATTGACAGGTTAGCAGCACCCACAATTACTACAATTTAAAATGTAAGCTATTGTCCAGGTACCCTTATGGGCATAGTTTGGTAATTAAATGCATTGGATTTGTAACAAGACCTTTTGAGAATGAAAATTACCAAATATGAGATGTGATGAGATATGTTGGATTTCAGAAGAGCAAAGAATGTACTAATGAATAAACTGCTACTGAAGGATGACAAAGCATGTGTTTTTACGCTTTCACATGGCTGTCATATTAGGGGAGAAAATTCCATGAATTTAGATGAGATGTATTATCTAATTTTACCATTTTATTTATTTATTTTTAATATACTTACTCACTCACTCACTTATTTATTTATTTATTTATTTATTTATTTATGGCTGTGATGGGTCTTCGTTGCTGTGTGTGGGCTTTCTGTAGTTGCGGCGAGCGGGGGCTACTCTTCGTTGTGGTGCGCAGGCTTCTCATTGTGGTGGCTTCTCTTGTTGCGAAGCACGGCCCCTAAGTGCGCAGGTTTCAGTAGTTGTGGCACGTGGGCTCAGTAGTTGTGGCTCGCGGGCTCTAGAGCACAGGCTCAGTAGTTGTGGCGCACGGGCTTAGTTGCTCCACGGCATGTGGGATCTTCCCAGCCCAGGGCTCGAACCCGTGTCCCCTGCATTGGCAGGCAGATTCTTAACCACTGTGCCACCAGGGAAGCCCTAATTTTACCATTTTAAAAACAAATCTGCCATCCAGTAATATTTGATGCCAACTGTGTACGGATCACACGGTCCTTTGGGAGAAAGGTTACAAAAGTAATGCAATAAATAATCTGAGCTTCAAGGAGCTTAACTTGGGTATCAGAGAAATAGAGAAAAGCATTGTCAACTGCTATGGAGAATCAAAAGATATGTATCTTATGTTCTCTACCCTGATGGTGTAGTCTTATTGCCACACCCTAGGATGGGTCTAGGGAGGCAATTGATGCTGCCAAGAAAGGATATCCCAAGATGAAATGCAGTGTCTTTTCAGTTGTCCTCCAGAAGGCAGTTGGCCCGAATCTGACAATGTTATACGAGAGGTTTTTCTAGAAGGTAATGCCTATTGTCCAGATGCATTGTCCAGGGGCTCTGATTCAGCTGTGTGTTGGAGCAGACCCAGAAATGCTTGCTGAGGAAGGCTGGGATCCTCAGCTCTCCATTTCTGCACGCCTTTTAGTTTTGTTTCTGAAATTCCTCATGTAAACTTTATCATGTCATAGTATCTCTGCACTCTGTGTTCTTGCCAGCAGTTATGACTGCTGCTTTTCAGTCCTGATTTTTTAAGAAGTTATCTGAAGGAAAGAGTATCTATGGTGGATTGATTACCTGAAAAACTAGACATTAAGCTAGTTCTTCTGATAATTTTAAATATATCATTTGGATCACTTCAGAGAGCTATACGCTTGACCTTGACCCCTCAAAATCTTCCACAGGATTGTGCATCAGTGTTTCACCATTAGCCTGCATTAAAGAAAATGTTTATAAATAGCTGCAAACAATGCAGTGTCTTAGGGATGAGGTTATAGACTCTGTTTACTGTATCACACAATGTCCTACAGATTCACTGTTGAACTTTCTCCAATCTAGAATAAGAAAAGTTCCTGGGATGCTAAATGATTAAATGGTGTTTCTTCATGGGCTTTGTGGGTCAGTATTATTTACCTCTTCCCTTTTTTCTTTGTCTCCTAGGAAGCTCAAATCCAAATTTACTTTCTATTTCTAACAACTGTTCAGATCTACATGATATGTTCATATATTCTCCAGACTTTTGTATTCTCTTACACATTTTTCTTTATTATGATATCCAGAGCTATTTATTTCATCTGAAGATGAACTTTGAATAATTGCAATGAGTGAACAATAATGGGAAAAAAATAGAGGTGGGAGCATAGAGCCTAATGCATGAGAAATGCTCAAATAGCTGAGTGAAAGTAATTTGGGAAAGGGACGTGATGAAAATAATTCTCTGGTCTGGATATTACGTAGATATAAAATATAGGTGGATTTGAATAATATTTAGAACAGTGTTTGAGCTCACTCTGTCGGATGAGGATTATAGCAGATATAACATTTTATGTTGTTAAATTTTCATCTTTATTGCCAGATGACTATTTAGCACAGAATTAATCCATTATTTTAACATAAACGTATGTATGAAAAGCTTATTTCATTAGGTAGTAATCAATAACTTATTTCTTACAGTGATACTTTGACGTAAATAAAATAGGCTGAATAATTATCTCACCAAGGGCTAAGACAGCGATTACAAACCCAAATGCTTCCAGGTTCTAGGTTCCATGAAGGTAAAATGATATAGTGAATTGGGGCTTGCATGTCCTATCCCAAGGGAGCAGCTATGACTTTATTTCAGCAGAATATGAGCCTAAAACTGCTGATTTCTCCAGATGAACTAGATATTTTTTCTAGATCTTTAAATGAAATCTCTTAGATTTAAGATATTGGCAACTAATTCTAATGTGGTCCATAAGCACTAGTATGTGAGCTCTTAATCAGAACCCTAGAAGTCTGGTTTTAAATACGTGACCAGGCCTTTTAGTCCATACAATTGGCTGAGGTGTTTGAAAATGTTTCTTAGCATCCCGAATTCTTGCAGACAGGATCACCATCCTGCATCCCACATATACCCGTTATATCCCTGCTTCAGAAATCTCCTGGGAGATTTTGAAATCATGGAAATGAAATTGTTTAAATAATCAGAGTAGGTGAACTACCCTGGAGAGAACTGCAGTGGGGAACTCACTGCTCTGTGAGGTGGGAGGCCCTCCTGAGAAAAGAGCTCTTTTGCCTCTGCTTGAACCTCATAGCCATTGCAGTTTCCCTGGGATTAAGCAATATATTTTCAGGGACCCTCACTGTGCCCAAGTTAAGACACTTGAGGCCATCTACTTATTCTTTTTAAATTATAAACTTATAGCTACTTTTTTCTCTTTAAATTTTTTTTAAATTTTTATTTTGTATTAGAGTATAGTTGATTTACAATGTTGTGTTAGTTTCAGGTGTACAACAAAGTGATTCATTTATTCATATACATATATCCATTCTTTTTCAGAGTCTTTTCCTATCCACTTCTAAACAGGCCATTCAGCCTTGTAATTATTCATCACTGAATGAAAGGCAAATCCACTGCCACCACCCCTTCACCCATCAATGTTGATCTAATCCTCTTCACTTCCATCCCTTTCCCCATTTTCTGTATTTTGACTGCTGCCTCAACTCAACACTTTTCCATTGGGTCCTCTGGAAGCCACATGTCGTTGTCAATAATTATTCTATGTCTACAATATTTTGGCTTTTTCCATCAAAATATTGTCTTTAACTGAGTTTCATCATTGCTTTAACTGAATTTTGCCTCTCCTTTAAGGAGGCGGTGTCCCTGTCGGGTATCCATAAGGGCACAGTCCTACTTAGCGCTTGTAAATCCCATGCTCCATGAAACCAAAAGAAGAAGTTGGCATTCTCTTGGATACACACAACCATCTCCATCCACTAATAAAAATGCATTGTCCTTCAATAAAATTCATACAATCTGGTTACACTACTTTTTACCCTTTCTCATTCCTGTCAATTTCTCTCTTGCTATAAATTGTAGGAGATTTGAAAAGGTTTACAGTTGACCCATCCGAAACCAGTCCTAACTTGTTGAACCTCCTTAACCCTACATCCCCCCAGTCCTAGGATCACATACAGCTTCCTGTCCTTAAAGAAAAATATTTTATCTCAGGAATCTTTTTTTTTTTTTTTTGGCCGCGCCATGCGGCATACAGGATCTGAGCTCCCCAACCAGGGATTGAACCCGTGCCCCCTGCAGTGGAAGCATGGGGGTCTCAACCACTGGACCACCAGCGAAGTCCCCATCTCAGGAATCTTAAACTCCATAATATCATCTTGACTCACTTGCATTCAGCTCTTCCATTATGTCTTTTGCTCCTAATTTGGTCACATCTATCAGGCTTCTGTCCTTCGCTGCCCGGCATGAACCCAACTGTTGGTCATTCAAGACTTCCATCTTCTACTATGCCTGCCTTTCTATCTCAGAGCCCAGCAAGGCTCTAGGGTGACAAATTGGCATTGGTATACCACTCCCTGCTTTTCTACTCCAATAGCATGGCTGAGCATTGCTGGAAACAAGTAAATAAAATATAGATTGATGCTCTCACAAATAATTGGTTTTTCCTCTCACCCAGTCTCAAGGGATGAGCCAGTTATTTGTACTTGGCCGCCATCCTTGCCCACGACCTTCAACAGCTCTACTGAACATTCACAGTTCCCCTTGAGGCCCTTTTTTTGGCTAGTTGTCCTGTCTCTTCATTCTCAGCAGATGCCTTTGCTGCCTCCTTCAAAATTGAAGCCATCAGGCTTGATATAAATCAGCTTCTTACTACCATTTACATTTCGTCTACTTTTCCATTTATCTTTAACTTTTTTTAATCTCATCTTTGTGAATAAGGTGTTCCTGTTACTTTTCCAATTCTATGTCCTTGGCTCCATTCCCTCCAGTATCCTGTGGGTTTTCTTGTGATGAGGTATCTCCTTTCTCCGTATTATCTTTAATATTTCCTTTTCTTTAAACTTTTGACCCTCAACATATGAATATACTCAAGACTTTCTGGTTCTGAAAGAAAAAAGCCTTATCCTACAGATATATGTTGGTATTGTCCAATTCCTTTATTGTCCAATATTTTTAGAAGTATAATCTCCCCTTCTTCAACCTCATCCACTTGTGATCTGGCTTCTACCTCTACTCTACTGAAATTGCTTTTCTTGATATCTAATTGCTGAAACTAATGGACATTTTCTCAGGGATCATCTTATAGCTTTTTTTCCTTTTAATAATGTTGATCACTCCTTTGTAAAAGCTTTCTACTATCTTGGATGCCATGACCCTACACAGTTCAGATTCTTTTCTGGGTGTCTCATCCCCATCAGACACTTAAAAGTGTGAAGGAATGTACCTTAGGAACACTGATCTTATTGAGGTATACTTTTTCCTGGGAGATATTATCTGTCTTCATGATTTTAATTCCTCTCATATTGGGATGACTCTTAAATCTCTACCTGCAGTGCATTATTCTCCTCCACACTTAAGCCATATATATTTAGCAACTTCCTTGGCATCTGTAATTTAATGTTAACAGGAAACAATATCCCAAACTCAACTTATACAAAATTAACGTAACTCTAATATAGTACCATATAGTACTGTAACCTGATAAAGATAATATAAAAATATATAGAAACTAATTGTATTTATGATTAATACTCAAAAAGTATTAGCAACTAGTCTGTCAGTGTATAAAATAAATAATACACTAGGAACAAGTAAGATTGTTTCTGGAATGCAAAGAAGGAACACCAGGATGATTTGCAACCTCATTTATTGTATTATCAAACTAAAGGAGAAAACACCATGGCTAGAGCAGTATGTGCCAAAAAGGCAATTGATAAAAATTCAGCAGCCACTGCAAAACTTCCAGCTAAAGAGAAATAAGAGGAAGCCAATTAAATATGATTAAGAAAATTTACTGAAACCTAACAGCAAATATATAAAACAGTTAAATACTAAAGTCATTTCCACTAAACTCAGGAAAAAGACAGGGATATCCACTATTGTCACTTTTATTCAATGTTGTTTTAAAGGTTTTAGCTAATGTAACAAGATAAGAAAATGAAATAATCAGTATAAATATTAAAAAGAGAATTATTTTCTTTGGGGATAATTGGGAAAACTCAAGAATTAATAAGAAAATTTGGCAGAGTAGCTAGCTAAAAGACAAGGTAAATAGAATTTGGAGTTTTACTCTATGCCAAAAAGTGACATTTTAGAAATGGAGAAGAAAAGAAATTCATTGAGTGGTAATAAAACTTTAAAAATTCATAAGCATTCGGCCAGCATTTATATGAAGAAATATTTTTAAAGAAAAACTCTACTAAAAAGATTGTCCTATATTTTTCTGTTTACAAATACTGGGTAAATATAGAAAAATTTCAACTGGACTGAGGGTAGAGGTGTTATAATGGCAGTGGAATTATGAGGGTTGGTTTTAACATTGTGAAATAAAGTCAACAGAAGAGAGACTCAGATGGTGGCAAATATTTCTTGAGGATCTACTCTATTCTGGATACTGAGATAGTAGCAGTGAAAAAAAACAGACAAATCTTTGCCTTCTATATCTTATCTTTTAGTACTATTTAGGAGGTATTTGCCACCAGGTGGGAACTGTGCTGAGTGCTTTACAGATGTAATCTCATGTAGCCTTTGGGAACTATTATTACACCCATTTTTGAGACAAAGATACTGAGGCACAGGATGATTAGGTTATTTAGCCAAAGTTCCCAAGGTTCAAGGGGTATACTTTAGTCTGCAGTAACTGTAGTCATAGTGTGCCATAATGCTGCCTATAGGAAGCAAGAGAACTATTCACTCATACATCTGTGTTACCTTTTTAAGCCAGTGGTACACCACGGCTAACTTGTTAGTTAATTAAATGTACACCTGGGAGGGTATGAAGTACCTACCAGGAAACGTGTTTCTGATCAGTGGCATCAGATACATTAGATTTTAATTCTGTTCTGTGGCTCACCACATAGCTCCCTGTGAAGCCTGCCATTATCTTTCTGGTGATAATTTTCTGAACAAATAGAGAAATTTAGAATTATTCTTTGTTTTTGGTTTCTTAAGCCTATTGGAAAACAGCCAGACCATTTCATAATGGTTTCTCTAAATATATTAATAAAGTGAATGTAAGTGGGGGGCATATATATATATATATATATATATATATATATATATATAATGCTAGAAGAGAAGAAATTTTGTTCTCTTTAAAAAAAAAAAAAATCCCTGTGGAAGTTTATGACCTTTGTAATCAATCCTTTTTTTTTTTTTTTTTTAACTAGGCTCTAGAGAGTGTTTTGGGTTGGAAAAGGTCACCTATTTGCAATGATATATTCTGTCAAGCGTGTGTATAAGTGTAATATACTAGACCTTAACAATGCAATATATTTCGTTGGAATAAAGAACAATTTTTTGCTTTTTTATTTCAAGTGAGACTTTATTAAAGTATACAGCTATGAATGATTTCTTCTTGAATGTATTCTTTTAGTGAATTAATGTAATTTAATTAATGTAGTGCTTTAAAATTTTTATTTGGTTATTAAGATGTAATTGACATATAACATTTTATTAGTTTCAGGTGTACAATATAATTATTCAATATTTGTGTATATTGTGAAATGGTCACCACAATAAATCTAGTTAACATCCATCACCACACAGTTACTATTTTTTTCTTGTGATAAGAACTTTTAAGATCTACTCTCCTAGCAACTTTCAAATATATAATACAGTATTATTAACTATAGTCACTGTGCTGTACATTACATCCCCAGGACTTACTTGTTTTATAACTGGAAGCTTGTACCTTTTGACCCCCTTCACCCATTTTGCTCACCTCCCCAAACCCCACCTCTGGCCATCACCAATCTATCTCTGTATTCTTAAGTCCTGGATTTTTTTGGTTGTTGTTTGTTTTTAGATTTCACATATAACTGAGATCATACAATATTTGTCTTTCTCTGTCTGACTTCTTTCACTTAGAATAATGCCCTCAAGGTCCATTCATGTTGTTGCAAATGGCAAGATTTCCTTCTTTTTTTACGGCTGAACAATATTTCATCGTGTATATACATCACATTTTCTTTTTTTTTTTTTACATCACATTTTATCCATTTATTCATTGATGAACATGCAGGTTGTTTCCATATCATGGCTATTGTAAATACTGCTGCAGTAAACATGGGGTGCATATATCTTCTCAAGTTAGTGTTTTTGTTTCTTTTGGCTAAATACCCAGCAGTGGAATTGCTGGATCATATGGTAGCTCTATTTTCGAATTTTTGAGGAACCTTCACATTTGTTCTCCATAGTGGCTGCACCAATTTACTTTCCCACCAAGAGTGCATGAGAGTTCCCTTTTCTCCACATTCTCACCCACAATTGTTACTTCTTGTCATTTTAATAATAGCCATCCTAACAGGTGTGAGGTATGGAATTTTTAGATACCTGAGCCTGGGCCAGGTTGAGATGGGTCTGTACTAAAGAGAGCACAACTTCTACCCCTCTTCCTGCTCACTCCCTTTCTACTCGACTCCTCCCACTGAAGAGGTGAGAAATTATTTTGAATTATTTATATTGTCCAAGTGAACTAGGTAAAACAATATTTCTCAAACTTGAGTAGTTTATTCAATCTTTAGAAGGAAAAAATTTCTCTTAGAATGCCTCAGATACTCCATTCCATTTGAGACAGTTGCAATAACTGTCACTTTAGGTAGTTACTTAATATTTTTCTAAGTTGAATTAAGCTATAAGAGATCAAAGCACAGTCTCTGTTGCTTGGGAAGACTTATGGGAGGAGATGAGATTGGTATGAAAGATGAGGAGAGAATACATTTCAGATGGAGTAGCTGCTCACCCAAGCACTGGAATCTATTGCAAATTTAACAATGAGGCAAATGGGCTGGTCCAATTAAGTGCAGAGTTGCCAAACAAAATCCAGGATCCCTAGTTAAACTTAAATTTCAGATCAGTAATAGGTAATATTTTTAGTATAAGTGGGCCCCAGGCAATATTTAGGAATCTTAAATTTAGAAAAGGGAGAGAACTGTTGTCCTGTCGAATTGGCTCAGAGAGCCAACCTGGGCAGAATGAATATAATTATTTCAGTCATATGGAGCCATTGAAAGTCATTGAACATATTAATGAAATGAGGAAAATGGTGTTTTAAGGAAAAATACTCTTCCAAATGTGTGCAGACTGGTTTGTTATGAGGAGAGAATGAACTTTTGTTGTCATTGTTATACCTACTTGTCTATCACTCCAGCACTAGACTGCAAACGTTTTGAGGGCAGGGAGGGTCTTATTTGTTTGATTATATCCAACATCTGGTAGAAAACCTGGCAGGTAGTAGGTGTTCAATAAATATTGAATGGAAGGCAGGAGGAGGGAGTGGGATAGAATGAAATATTTAGCAATGCTTGATTGCAATAAAGTAACAACATATATAATCAAAATAGCAATGAATAATTGTCAGATGGTTAGGAAAATGTGATTTTTAATAGCTGAGCTTCATGGAAGAGTTGCAGTGAGAGAAGGTTCTGGAAGCTGGAAAGGAGATTTAGGAGATGGATCTTGAGAATAAGAAGGAGTTGGGCTTCCTCACAACATGGAGACTGAATGCTGGTGCACTTTTAGAGCTGCCTACCTAAGTTAGATACATCATATTATGACCTGTGCTTTGTGTTACTCTTTAGGGCAATGGGGTAATGATGGTAAAGAAATATCACCAGATATGATGAGTAAAGATGGCACCAGTTGCAAGTTTTCTGCAGCTGCTAATAGCTAAGTTCTGATGTTGCCACCTAAACCATCTTGAATATGATCAAAGACAGACCTAATTTGTTCTTAGTTTCAGCAAGTACTGATGATGTTGCCTAACATGGTCCTAGGGTAGCTTTACTTAGTGTAGCTGTGCCCTAATTGGGTTATTTCTGTAAGGTATAGTTCAGGAAAGGACATGGGGATGGTGGTCTAGTCGTGTCTTTGCAACAGCTTCTAAATACTTTATTTTTGACTTCCACCTACGGGTGGTATAGCCATTATACCCTGAGTTCAAAGTGGGATTTCAAAAATAGGACCTACTGTATAGCACAGGGAACTCGACTTAATAATCTATGATAACCTATATGAGAAGAGAATCTGAAAAAGAATGAATATATGTATATGATAACTTCACTGCACACCTGAAACTAACACAACATTGTAAATCAACTATACTCCAATAAAGCTTTTTTAAAAATGGGTGATACGAGTGTAGTAGGTATAAGTAAAATTCCTATGTGAACTCTATTTATTGGCAAGGGAAGAGTGCTAATTTCCAGTTATGTCCCCACTCTGTCATTCAGTAGTTTCAAAGCCTAGGAATCTTACACGTGTCAGGCACTGAGGAAAAGAGAGGGCGTGCTATCAGGGAGCTCACTATCCAGCAAGAAAGAAACAAACAGAAGGACATGAGCCGGTACCAATGCTGTAAGGGCCATTAGTATATGAAAACAAGTGCTTAAATAGCCAAAGGAGGGTGTTACTCATTTTGCCTCAGGGAAATCAGAGGGATTTCATAGATTCAGTGGCATTTGAGCTGAATACAGAAAAAGAGTCATTGTTTGCCAGGAAAAATAAATTTAGTAGGGGCTCAACAGGCATGAAAGTAGATGGTAAGTCCAAGGAGAGAACATTTTGAGGGTGAGGCACAGCTGTGGAAGGGAAGACCGGGGCCAGACAGAGTGACCCTTTCATGCCTTTGTGCATTTATTCTGCATGCAGGGAGGAGCCATAGAAGGTTATAGACAGAAGCAATGAATTGCATCTGTGTCATAGAAAGGTAACTGGCTGCAGAGTAGGGAGTGGAGAGCAGGGCAGGGTAGGTTGGTAGAAAAGTCATTCAGCTAGGAAATCACAGCCTGAGTCCAGGGGAGAGATGATGCATGCAAAGGAGCATTTCCTTCAGGATCATTTCTAGAAGGATGTCTCTGAGAAGGAAGAAAAAGGAAAGGTTCTTATGGCATTTACGAGAGAGAACTAGCAGGGTTGGCTTTGGGGGTCTGAGGAGAGGAGGAATAGTCAGAGGTGCATTTGAGAAGTCTGGTTTGAGGGACTTGCAGATGGTCCCGATGTTCATTTCAACATTGAATGTGACAGGGCAGGGTGGGGCTGTGGTCTGCGGAAGAGAAAGATGTTATATATAAGGGGAAGCAAACTTGTTAAGTAAAGCCCCAGTGAGTGGAAGGTCTAAGGAGACAGAATTTAGCTTTAAGTATGTATAAGCCCTTCCTAGAGGTCAGGAAGTAAAAAGAGATAAGAGGTGGTAATAGTGAATTGCCCTTGAAGTTCCCTCTGTTCTATTGGGGTAGGAGGGAGATCCGTGTAGTTCAACTCTGGGCATGTTACATAAGTCTGAATACCTCATTTTCCTTATCCATAAAATGGGAGAATAAACTACCACCTGTGTCATGCATTTGTTGTGAGGATTAATGAGATAACTCATATAAAATGCTTAGAACAGTGTCAGGTACAGAGACAAGACTGAATAAATATTAGCCCTTACATAATTGACCAGATTTCATATCGATATTGATTTGAGATGTTTCTTTAAAATGTAAGCACAGGAAAATCTTTTGGCTGATTTGTCTAAGTTGCTGAGGTCTAATTATCAGCAAGGACTTAGTCTTTTAGTTGCTTTTTCCATTAAAAATGCTCTGTAGATAGAATTACCTTTAGTTTGTGGACATTTATCTCATGCTTATGTTCTCTAAAATAAGTAAAGCCTCAATTTTAGTGGTGTTCTATTCTTGTGGGTTTACTTATTAATTTTGTGTTCCAAAAGAGAATGATGAACCTTTTATAAAAAAACACAACAGATGTCGTAATATTAAGCTTAGATTATGCCTTGGAAGGCAGTGCTGGGTTATATAACACATTGGATTGCCCTGTCACCTTTTGCTGGGTAAGAAAATATCTTTTCTCTTGTGTGTGTTTTGTGTGTTTCTCTTTGTTACCATATTATCACACTGTTTTATCTGTCAACGTGGATTAAGGGCAAGAGAGAAAATCTAGTAGAGTGAGCATCCATCTGGGTATCAGAAAACATAGACCTGCTAGGTTTCCATCAGTGCTACTAATTGACTAAAAGTTCTGAGGTGAGTCACTGCTGCCTCTGTGCCTCAGTTTCCCCACCTATAGAATGGCTGCCACCTCCCACCTCCCGATAAGCATGGTAAAGATAAATTTTCCTTTTACAAATTTATATAAGAATTTTTTTGTAATGGCAAAAAAAAAAACAACTTTGCAGTTGGAAACAAGCTATTTATTTCCCTGTGTACCCTGCAGTTAACAGAGGACAGATATGAATTAATTCCATTGTCTCAGCTAAAAACACACACACACCTCAAACACATTGTTGGTGAAGTGCTTTGAACCTGTCAGAGATAGAGTGTAGGAAAAAACACCAAGTAATATCAGCCTGCCAGTCCGGACTGTCGGGAATATCTATTATGCCATCTGTCACAGGAGATTTTAGGTTGGAGAGCAGCAAATCCGTGACTGGGGACTCAAAAGTTCAAAAGCAGGAGGCCTCTCCTCTCTTCAGCACGCCGTGCAGCGTCTAAATCACTATCCGTTTTCAGGCGATTTCGTTGATCATACATCGTGAATCTGCAACTTCATAAAAAAGGAAGGGAGGAAGGAAGGAAGGAAGGGAGGGAGGGTGGAAGGGAGGGAGGGAGGGAGGGAGGAAGGGTAAAGAAAAAAGCTGTAAAGAGCCATCCTTTAGAAACCGTTCCAAGGGTTCTGTAATTTACATCCACGTGATTGCCGCATGTAATACCAAATTTCGAGCCCTACTCTCTTCCTCTGACTGGTTCCGGGGTTTGGTGGTGTTAACACTTTTGTAATAGCAAAGATGGGCAGAGTGGGTGGGGAAGACTCGTTTTCCGGAGGGAACAGGCAAGCTGCAGGTCCACCACGTGGACACGTCTGCTACTTGGGGAAAGAAGAGAAGTAGCAATTAGGCGGTGGAGTAACGTGCTTCGGGCACGGGCTCCGGTTCCTAATACATTCCTTTCTTAATGTGACTTGATGTAGATGGAGTGAGGGCCTATCAGGTGTGAAAAGCCCTGCTGCTCCTGGCGTGGAGTGGCCTCCAGACGGTGATTTGGCAATGTCAATCTAGTCATGCTTGATTTCGACACTTAACGTGGTAAAGCAGGATTTCTCTACCCCCGATCAACTTCTCAATTAGCAAGCTGCCTTGTGTAACGGCCTTGTTTTGCAATCCCTCAGGGCTGCTTCAGGGGTCATTAGGGTGAGAAAACTTGAACACCAGTTCCGGCTCGAGCAGAGCTGGGAAGGGAGCCTGGGAGCTTTCCTAAATATATATAACCCTTTTTTCAAGTTGTTTGCTTTCATGGGATTGATTCTTGGCACATTAAGAAGCTTAACGCTCCAGTATCTTCTTTAAACTGCCCCCCTTATCGCTTTTGCAGCTGACAGGTTTTTTTTGGACAGGCTGAGAGTAAAAAAGAGATAACTAGTAGGTTAGTACTTTATTTATACATGTGGACACACAAGCACATAGAAAGACGTGCACACACGCGTTCAAATATCTTTTAAGTTGTCTTTTCAGGGCCTCTGGTTACCAGTAAATATCAGCTGTCCAACAAATCCAGTACCTCACTTCTCCATATTCAATATGTCTGAGTTCGAAATCTTTATTTCTGCTATGTCTGACTTTGTTCACGAATGATATTAAGTTTTTCAAGCCTTATTCACTATTTTCTCCCTTAACCCCAGATAATATTTACATGAGTAATGTATGTTAATTGAAGGTTTATGTAATGGGCATTTATGAATCGACATTGAAATATATGTAATTAATATTTTCCCCTCATCTATGATTTAACTAAATGGCTTATTCCCAACTTTAATAGAAAAAAAAATTAAAATTTCAAGTGATCTTAAGCATCATTTTATCCTTCATAAAATGTACCTGGATAGGAAAACATGTAATAAATGCATAGAAAAGTATTTTGAGAATTGTACTCATTACTTTGAAAACATCTCTGCTTTCAATCACTATAGGTTTCATATTTGTAATTTCCCATTTTGATAACCCACTTTCATATCCACATGGTATTATCACACCATTAGAAAATTAGATGAATGAATTCATTTCAAATATTTTAGCAGATTCTGCCTTATGTAATATTCTTAGAGTAAATTATTCTAACATATATTCCATAAACAGGTTTTCCCAAAGTGGTTTGTGTAGATTTCTTACAAAAATATTTACTTTATTGACATTGAGCAGAACTTTATATGGTTAATAATATATGCATGACTCTAGAGATAACTGAACTCAGTGTATTTTATAAATTGGAAGGTGGATATATATTGATGTTACACACCCCAATACGCTGTCTCTTTATGAAGGGTTTGACATCCAGCTTTAGAAGTGTTTAAGGAATAGTTAAAATTCTGGACACTGTGGCATAGCAATTTCTAAGAAGTACTTCAAATAATAAGTCCTAAAGGTGACACAACAAAGGAAATACCTCAGTAGCTCTATCTTTTTATAAAGAAAATACATACACATTCCAAAAATGAAGTCTTTACTTAAACTCAGTGCTATGGAAATAACATTTTACAAAGGAAAATGCTCTAAAAAACTATGCAGAAAACATCATTTATGTTTATGAATGATTTTGTATGTGTATATATAAAAATCTACAGGTTTGACTGTAATTCTTTTTGTATAGTTTTACTACACAAAAATTTAACTTCAATATTTCTCCTCCATAATGCTGTGTTAAGTGAGTGTTGTGATAATTTATTATGGAAAGCATCAAGCTTGGACAAATTAGTACTCAAGAATTATACTTCTTTCCACAAAACTGTTTTTTGTGTGGGGGGGGTGGGGGGGGGGAAGGGGGTCTTCTATGTTTTTTGATTTCTTATTCCAAAAAGGAATTTGTCTAAGCCTACAAATAATTGTTTTCTTGGCTTTATTTTTATAATTCTTCTAAATCCTACTTTAAAACAATTCAAAAATCCTTTAAAGCCTTCTCAAATTAAAAATTCAATTTGAATATATATATAATATGCATATATATTTTTTAAAATACTAACTCATGTTGAATAAAAGTTGTATACTTTCCCTTTTAACTGTGTTTTAAGAGAGTGTTACAAGTTTAGTCTGACAACTAAAAGTCAGATTTTCCAAATTAACATTTACCTGAATCATCCAGTTACACTTCAACTAGAATGAAGAATCACAGAATTTAAAAATTATACAAAAGCCCTTGAAGGGTATTTAGTTCAGTATGACTATTTGGGTAAAAAAAGGAGCTGAAGAACAGAAAGTTTGAAACGTCTGAATTCTCATTGATCTTTGGCTTTACTAGAGTTGCCATATAATTTTCTATTCAACCCAGGACGCTTTCTTTCGATCAAGACAGAGCGCTGCTGAGAATTAGACTGGGCTAAAGGTATACATACCAGATTGTCCTGGACAAACTGTGACTTATGAATACCCTTACTATTATAGATAGTTAATCCATATATGATCTTTTAATGATAGTTTTTTTAAATGATAGTTTTTTAAATGGTAGTTTTGAAACCACTTTCTTGTAAGAATTAAGAACAATTGTCCATTAAAATTCTAAAGAAGTAAATGGTGTCAGATGTTAAATTTGTTTGGCAGAAAATAATTTTTTAAAAGAGAACAAATAAGATGTATTCCATGAATCTTTGGTGATTATGTTAATGGCATTCAGAGCTACGGTATACTGTGATGCCTCTGTAACAAAATAACCTCAGTTACAAACGAAGGTGAATATCTGTGATAACATTTTCTGCACCTCTTTTCTTTAGTAAAGTTAACTTATAAAATCAATTATACAATGTCCCAAATCCTGCTATTTACTTTAAAAGAAAATATTGTAATTAAATTGTTTCTTCAAAGAAGTAAGGTAAAAGATTTAAATAAAATTTGAAACTAAGTTGTAGATAACAGGTTCTCAGACAGGTTGTCACTCTTATCCTGTAAAGCACTTTTTCTTTGAAGTAAGACATAATAATTAATCCTAGAAGAAATGTTTGTCTGAAATTTTACCGGCTAGTTGCAAGAATAAATAAATGCCTTACCTATTCTAGCTTAAGTGACTTATTTACCTTTTATAAATAATGGAGCCATTACTGTCACTAACTCATAATCTCTGGATGTGAAAGATACACTTTACATCAGAATAAATGACTTTTGCATTGCAGTTTCGATTACACTGCCATCATGGCGTCAGAATTTCCCAGGGGAGCTTTAGTGAGTCTTGGTCAGTGCCTGAATGAATGAGTGAGTGGCACCTGGAAATATGGTGAAATTGACGTATGAAAATATTACTGGCTTATTCAAAGAAAGGTCTCTCCCATGGTTAGTTCTCAAATAACTGTTTACAAAATGACCTTCATCACTTCCCTGAAAATGCTTTGTTTTCTCATTTCTTTTCTGTTGAAACATTACAGTACTTCAGGTTCATTAGTTCTGAGATGGGTAAAAATAACATTTTCAAATAAGATACCTCTTCACTTACTTTCTTGTTCACTTATTATATAATATATACAGATAAAAGTGTGAAAAAGAAGGTTAAAAGAGAAGGTAGTTATGGGCCTCTAAGAAGTCTGTAAAGATAGTAAAAGACTTCCTTGCTGATTTTTAGGAAAATATTACTTACTTAAAAAGTTTCCACCGTGAAAGACCTATACAATTTTAAGTAGGCAAAGCTTTTTGAAAAACTCATGATAGAACAGATTATCAGTTTAAAAAATGATTTAAAACTTTTATTATAAAATTGTATATATAGCACAATCTAATTAGCATTTATTGTACTGTGGCTAAAACCAGTGAGTAATTTATTTTGATCTACCAACGACTTCCTTCGTTATATTGAGGGAGAGATATACAGTGATTAAATTGCCCACAATGTCTGTAATAATAGTCATAGCCTTTTTATGCTCATATAATTGTGACTGATTTGCCCTCCCCTTCATTAAAAACTTAAAATTAGAGCAGAGACGCTATAATGATTCGTTGAAATATCCACCTCTATTATTTTAAAAAATCTATTCCCAGTTTCAGTTCATATATATTATCCTTTATTTTACTGTTTCTTGTTATTTCTACCTCTTATTATTCTAACCTTTTCCATAAGTGTATCTAAAACTTTGAAAAACCTTGTCTTTTACATATCACAACAATAAATAGCAAGCTTGACACATTTCTTCTGTTCTAGCTAGAGAAGATTCTTTTGAGGACTAAGATTTTATGATTCTATGAAATGTTGGTACAATTGCCATGTTTGCCCAGAAGTATTATCCTCATCAAATGCTGAAGGAAAAATATTCAATTTTAACTTTTCTCTGAATCGCTTCTCCCAGTAGGTCGCTGTGATGATCGTAAGCAGCAGAAACACCTGCTCATAAGGCTTTGGAAAATGGGTATGAGAAGAAATTGACAGTTGTTTGTTGAAAGTGAAAGTATAATATTTAAACACCGTTTGCAACTTGTAACTGAGTCAGGTGTGGAGCGAGATGCCAATTCTATGTAAATCAGCCCTCGGGGTCAGCAACTTAGAGACTTTTGTCCAGTGCAACCCCTTCTCGCCAGATTTTTACAGATGAAAACAGAGAAGTATAGTGAGAAAAGGACCAGATTTGGGTAAGGAGGGTTAGGTTATTAGGGCAGTTCTGATACTAAATAGTGGTGTAAGCTTCTGTACGTAGACGTGGGATATCCCCTGCCCTTTATAGCAACACTAGGATGGGGAGGTAGCACAGGCCTCCAGCTCATTTTTCTTTACGTGTTATTCTGTTGCTGCCTTCATGGAGCAGAAAATAATAAGTTTAGAATGAAGTTAACACTGAGTAAGCCTAAAACTGGAAAAATAGGTGGGACGGTGTCTTCTATTTCAGATTATGGGTGCGCTATCACGACTCACACTATTAGCATACCTACTTTTAAGTTGGAATAAAATATCTTTGGCCTACAGCAAGGATTTACTGTATAGCACAGGGCACCATATTCAATGTCTTGTAATAACCTATAATGGAAAAGAATCTGAAAAAATATATATATATATCTTTTTCAGAATATATATATATTCTTTTTCAAAATATATATATATAACTGAATCACTTTGCTGTACACCTGAAACTAATACAATATTGTAAATCAACTGTAGTTCCATAAAAAAATAATAAAATATCTCTGACCTTAGGCATAGAACACTGGCAGAGAGATTTCTAGGATGAGTTTCAATTAGAAAATTCTATCTCTCCATTTGTTTAACCATTTTAAGCCTTGTATATCCATGGGTGCAAGGAAAGCTGAGGATGTAGACCAGCGCTGTCCAATAGAAATATAATGTGATCCACATATTAATTTTAACTTTTCTAGTAGCCTTGCTGAAAGGAAAGTTTTTTAAAGGTGAAAGTAATTTTAAAAACGTATTTTTTTAACCAAATGGAGTCAAAAGATTATCATTTCAATATGTAATCAATATTTTAAAAATTATTCATGAAATATTTTCTGTGCTAAACGTTGAAATTTGGTGTGTATGTCACACTTAGAGCACATCTCAATATGGACTAGCCACACCCCAAATGGTCAATAGCCACATGTGGCGGCTGGTTACCACATTGGTCAGCATAGCTGTAGACAGTGAGGGAAAGTATAGTTAGCTTGGCTAATGACTTGATTGGAGGTAAAGAAGGAACCAGCTCGATGGTGAAGTGAAGAGTCTATACTATAGGCGTGGAGGGTATTGCTGTTTTATTTTGTTTTCCTGGACTCTCTAAAGTCCAAAGCAACCTATTTTGCATCACAGTCGCCAAACTGGAGTAGATCCTGTGATTGTTTAGGGCAGGGACACCTAACCAGCCATTCATGGAATTCGACTTGGTTCTTCTGCAAGTCTGCAACGAAGTCTTCCCAGATTGTTTCCTTGGTCTTTCCTTTACCTAAAATGCAAGACCCAGAGAGATGGATAGCAGTGGCTGCCACCAAAAGCTCTTTCTTCACATTTAGCACTCCTCTTTATTTTTCTATTGTTCCCAGTATAGTGCTAAGTAAGGATCACAAGAGGTCCGAAAACTAAAAACTTACGTCTTCTCCCTTCCTGGGACTTCCTTGGTGGTCCAGCGGTGAAGACTCTGCACTCCCAATGCAGGGGGCCCGGGTTCCATCCCTGGTCAGGGAACTAGATCCCTCATGCTGCAACTGAAACCCAGAACAGACAAATAAATAAATAAATAAAATATTTTTTTTAATCCCTTTTAAAAAAAAGTCTTCTCCCTTCCTATTCAGGGGTAACTGTTTACCTATAATTTTATTATCCTCACCACATTGTTTGAATGGGTTGGATCATCAGCTGATACTCTAAATCCAACTGGTCGTTGGCAGATGCTGAGGAATTAGCCCACTGGGTTGGTTTGAGCACCCAGCCTCACGCTGCCTAGGGCGATTCTGTCTGATTCAAGGAAGAGTGGAGTTTTGCTCAAGCGTGGGTGAGAGACAGATGCGGAGGATCCTCTGAAAATACTGCTGCACCAGACGTGAACCCTCAGTCACCCAGGCCAGAGTCACCCATCCAGGCTTCCAGGCTTCTCTTCTTACTCGACCTAGCCTCAGCCTAACAGACCTCTCTCGTATTTGCCCTTTTTTAAACTAACCATAAATAAACCCTGACCTTGACCATCTCCAGGCTTCTGCTTACCCTCTAACTTCCGCCTGAGATGCTCTACTTTCAGTTCCCACCAGTTCTTTACCTTTCTGACGTGATATCTGTCATTCCGGTCCTGCTTCAAATGACATCTCTCCCCTGGCTCTGTAGTACAGCTGACCGAGTGACCGCCGTCCTGTCTTGATTGCAGAGCACCCTGACCTTCTGCCCTGGTATTGTCCCCACTAGTTCCTTGACAGCACACGCCCAGCCATATTCATCTCAGGGTCTCTCGCTAAGTACCTTACATACACTAGGCATCCGCTTTCATTAAAAAGGGTTCATTGAACCTGAGCTTTCTCTCTGTACCGTTAAGTTGTCTCTGGGATTTTCAGGTAGCAAGTTGTTTATTTTCACATAATATACAACTATATAGCATGGGCCTTTGGTAGTTTTTTACTGAAATTGTAGTTAAGCACTTAGTAAGTTTTACTTAATTTCTCCATTAACCCTTTTTTCTGTATAATATCTACCTACCTAGCGAGTGTGTGTGTGTGTTTTCTCTCTATATATATCCATCTGAACAGATACCTATATACAGATATGTAGAGAGATATGTTATCTATCATATAAAGAGAATGTACACATATACGTGAATATATATAGCATATATAGAGAATATACATATATACTATACCTGTATATATTCACATATATATTAAATATTACTTTCAGCAAATGGCTTTTATGTTCCTGTTTGTCATGATCTACCTATGTTAATAAAAACTATCTTGTACCAAGGCTGAACTTAATACACTAAATTAGAGTTAATTTTATAGAATAAAAGTGCTTAGTTATGAAAGGAATAATCTGTAAGTCTCCTTTAAACAGGAGATATATCTAGTTCCTTTTAAATATGGCCAATTTTGGGGACTTCCCTGGCAGTCCAGTGGTTAAGACTCTGTGCTTCCACTGCAGGGGGCATGGGCTCGATACCTGGTCAGGGAACTAAGATTCCGCATGTTGTGTGGCGTGGCCCCCCACCCCCCAAAAAAATATGGTCAACTTTTAAAGCTTTTTTTAGCTTAACTTCAGAAAAATTCAAAGTCATCTATGTACACCAATGTATTCTAAAAGTATGTGCTAAGTAGCCTAACTGTGCAACAATTAGAAACATAGTTCAAACTAATGTTAAACATTTCTTATATTTTCCTTGGTACATTTTCAAATGTTCGGTGTTTCCTTTTTCACTTCTTTTCACTCCCACGTTATCTTTATCTCTATGACAGTGGAGTGCAGGCTAAGACCCAACAGGAGAGAGAACAATAGGTTCAACACTCTTCAGCCTTGTAATGGCTGAGCTTTTTTTCCGTTTAAAACAAGAGAATTGAATGTTTAAAGTGTTTTCATTTTCTATCACTGCATTCCTTAGTTTAAAAGAGTGAAATAGAAAAGGAGATGAGAAGTATATTTGTAATAGACAGAAAAGCAATTCCCTTTCTCAGTCTGTGAAAATGTTCTATTCCTTCCCACAGAACATATTTAATAAAACTTTCCCATCCGGCAGTCAGAAGTTAAAGATCTTTTCAACTGATTACAATTTCATATCCTTAGAAAACTAAACTTTTCTTTCTCTGTTCATCTCTAGTTATTCTGCAGAAGGAGGGTTTTTCACATAGGATAACTAAACCAAGTCTTATCCTCAGTATTTTAAAAAATATATACCATTATTTAAATTCATGTGTATTCAAGTCACTGAATGAGGGTTGCTTGAATACTAAGAGAGCTACTTGATCTTTGTTCAAGATTAAAGTTTACTGCAGATATTTATTTATGCATTTTCCCCCAAATAATAAATTAATTTGCATCAATACTATGCTTTCCATTGGCTTGGGGGAATTTGATTTAGTGACTTGAGCCATTGACCTGGTAAAAAATCTATAGAAACATCTGGTGCTGTGAAATAAAAGACACTACTACAATGAACACTCATTTTCCCCTGATGCCTGTAGTAAACCATATTCGTTACTGCTATGTTAAATGATTATATGTCTTGAGTTTTTCTCTACCCCCCCCCCACCCCCAGGAACTTTAGTAATGGATATATACTAACCCATACAGAATTCACTTGATTTATGACTATGTAGCAAAAGCTGTTTAACATTTAGTAAAAATGCAAAATTTTCTGGGTACCTTTAAAATATATAAATGTGTCTTGTCTTGCTATGCCACCCATACACAAGAATTATTAAGTAGTTCTCTATGCATGCTCACTACCGTGTGGGAGGCGTTATACAGCATACAGGTAGGCTGAGTTCTTACCCGTAAGAAAGTTGTCTGTTTGGTTTTTATCTTTGTGTCTGTGTTTAGATTGCCAATACCAGGTAGTGAAAAAGAAAATTGGATGGAAAAAGGATAGAAACATCCTTTGGGACTCCTTGAAATGGTAATACGCACTGATACTGTATAGATGATAGTTGTCCCCTTTTATACTGTAGGTCTACTTTTGGTAGTGTGTCAGAAACAAGGTAAAGGTCATATGGCTTAAGCCTCTTATGAGCATAAATGGTAGGGAACAATCCATCCCATAAATTGGCAAATTAACCCCTGCCATGCTTTAATAATCTGTAGGACACCTTAAGATGAACAAACTGGATCAGTGACCTTATTTTCTTCCCTTATCATAAGTTTATGAGCTGGTACTCTATGATTAATTTAGATAAATTTCAGAGAAATTTCTTTTTTAAATAAAGCTTTGTCTGTCTCAATATACTACTTACTAAGATTGCATAAGCGCTATAAACAAGAGATTACAGAGACCTCTAGCTTACACGGAAAAGTGGATCCCTCTTAACATCCTTATAAATGAGTCTGGGAGTGAGGATGGAGAGGAAGGGTTTACAAGAATTTCTCAGATTATGAATCGTCTAAATGAATTAGATAATTAAGAGACTCTTCCTGAATGTTGCTTAGGCATACCTGAAAAAAATCTGACCAGTGAGGATTATGCGTGCCTTCAGCTTAATTGATATATATGAAAATTCATTTTGCCTGAAGATCCAAATGGCATGTCTGAAAACCAAAGGATAACATTATATATTTTGAAAACCCCATTTCAAAAAAAAAAACAAAAAAAGACTTGGTTCCTGCCCCCAGAGAATCTTCGGTTTGTCCCACAGAGAA